>NW_023311993.1:0-1946 GCF_011077185.1 Oxyura jamaicensis
GAGCCATAAGCATAACTCTTGTGGTGTGCAAAGGGCAGGAAAGGGGAGATGTGCAAGAGACAAGTGGCAGGAGAGGAGTGGGTGCTGTTGGGTAGGAGAGCAACCTCTATAAAGCTGTGCCCGAGGCTCTGCTTCTAAGATCTCAGCGTCCCGTGAACAGGTAGGGAGCAGAAAATCCCGGCCACAGGAGCTGGCCTGAATGAACGCTGTAGCTATGAAGCTGAAAAGAGGTAGCAACAACAGCATCTGTACCAAACAGTTGTGTAAAGTTGAGATGTGCTGTGAGCAGAAACTAAGTGTGAAGGGTGTGAGGAAAGAATATTGCAGCCTGGTTAGCCCCGTGTAGACTTAAAGCACAGTCTCTTTTCTGATGCCTAGAGGAGGTTACCTGTTAAATGACAGATGAGGTAACGGGGAGACTGAGTTCTCTACAATGTGAAGTTGGCTCGGCCAACATTGAAGACCTGCCAGCTCCAGGGGAAAATCATGTACGTGCACTAAGTACAGGTGACCAGAGACTCACCAACAAGGAAAAAATAGATCGACTTCAGTGCTGGAAAGATCAATCAGCCTCTTTACCATAAGAATTGCAAAGCAAATGCACTTCTGCCAAACTACATGCGATTCCATCTGCCAGGTTTTCCTCTCCACCAGTTCAACTAAGCAATGTTGAAGACACTGAGCCTGGTCTACAGGACTGCTTCAAATGCAAGGTGTGAAGATGTAACACAATGAGAGCTGATGCTTCCAGGTGTATTGAAAAGTTTTAAGACCGAGTACTGAGTGTTGATATTCCTGGTCCCCTTTGCTTAGAATAGCAATGTGGAAGCTCGCCTCCAGAGCCTGCCATTACTTATCAGAGTCTCTGAGGATTAGTAAAGAACTTTTAATTTAGTATCCCTTGCCTGGAATGTGAATTAAACAGCAAAAAGTAGGATCAGAAACATCGAATGGTTTGGGTAGGAAGGGACCTTGAAGACCAGCAAGTCCCTATCCCCCTGCCACCGGCAGGGACACCTCCCACCAGACCAGGTTGCCCAAAGCCCCATCCAGCCTGGCTTTGAACACTTCCAGGATGAGGCATCCACAGCTGCTCTGGGCAACCTGTTCCTGCGCCTCACCACCCTCACAACGAAGAATTTATTCTGAATATCTAATCGAAATCTACTCTTCTTTACCTTAAAGCCATTCCCCCTTGTTCTGTCACTACATCCCCTGACAAAAGAGTCCCTCCCCAGCTTTCCTGCAGGCCCCCTTTTGGTACTGGAAGGCCGCTGTAAGGTCTCCCAGGAGCCTTCTCTTCTCCAGGCTGAACAACCCCAACTCCCTCAGTCTGTCTTCACAGGAGAGGCTCTCCAGCTCCTTGATCATTTTCGTGGCCCTTGTCTGGACTCATGATTATATGACCACATCCTTCTTGTTCCGGAGGCCCCAGAGCTGAACACAGCGCTCCAGGTGGGATCTCATGGGAACAGAGCAGAGGGGGAGAATCACCTCCCTCGACCTGCTGGCCATGCTGCTTTTGATGCAGACCAGGATACGGTTGGCTTTCTGGGCTGCAAGCACACATTGCTGGCTCATGCTGAGCTTGTCATCAACCAGCACCCCCACGTCCTTCTCCTCAGTGCTGCCAATTTCTCTAGGAGAATGCTGTGGGTAAGAGTGTCAAATGCTTTAGTCAAATGCAGGTACACGACATCCAGAGCCTTTCTGAGATCTACTAAACTGTTCATCGTTTTTTAGATGGAGATCTGGTTAGTCAGTCAGACCCTGCCCTTTGTAAACCTATGCTGGCTGCTTCTCCCCACTCAGTTGTCCCGTCCATACCTCGTGATGTAATCAGGATGATCTGCTATGTGACTCCCCCTGGTACCAAGGCCAAACTGACAGACCTCTAATTCCCTGAATCTTCCTTCCTGCCCTTTTTGTAGACCGAAGTCATGTTT
>NW_023311994.1:0-4235 GCF_011077185.1 Oxyura jamaicensis
GAATGGAAACAGGTTTCTGCTCGGGGTGGTAGGCAAGCCCTTGGCTCACCTTCCTGTCTACCCTTACATAACAGGTATGAGGCTCTAGAACATGACAGTCAAAACAACAATGTAGACGAAAGCCCATCCCGAGCTCCGAAGCTCGGTTTGGTTACCGTAATGTTCTTCCCAGGGATTTCTGTGGCCTAGGCCACTGTAAAACTAACAGCGTTTTCTTTCCCTGCCTCTCCCCAGTCACCGCAGAACTGGCAAAGTCAGCAGTGATGAGATGATGCTGGAGCCAAGGAAGAGCCAATTCCAGAAAGCAAAGAGAGATCTGAAGAGATGAGGGAAGCCTGGAAAACTCTGGCTTCCGCCCTGTGCAGCTCCTCCCCCGCATTTTGTTCCACACGTTTTGCTCCACCTTGCTATTCAATAAACTTTGCCATCTAGTCTGTCATAGAAGGACAGAATTATTGAAGATGAAAAAGACCGCGAGGCCACCCTGCAGTGGAGGCACTGGGCTGGTGCCCTCCCCTGGCAGTGCTCCCCAGGCTGGATGCCCCTTTGTGATGTGCTTTATAACACCCTGCCCATGGACTCGTCCCTACCACAGCATGCAGAAGGTTGACCCAGGAAACTATAGGCCTGTTAGTTTGTTTGACCTCAGTGCCAGGGAAGCTGATGGAAACAGATTATCTTGAGTGTCATCATGTGGCACTTGCAAGGCCACCAGGTGATCAGGCCCAGTCAGCATGGTTTTATGAAAGGAAGGTCCTGCTTGACGAACCTGATCTTCTATGACAAAGTGACACGCTGGGTGGACGAGGGGGAGGCTGTGGATGTGGTCTACCTTGACTTCAGTAAGGCTTTTGACACTTTCTCACAGCATTCTCCTCAAGAAACTGGCTGCTCTTGGCTTGGACTGGCGTACATTTTGTTGGGTCAGAAACTGGCTGGGTAGCTGGGCCCAAAGAGTTGTGGTGAATGGAGTTACATCCAGCTGGAGACCGGTCACTAGTGGAGTCCCCCAGGGCTCGGTACTGGGGCCAGTTCTCTTTAATATCTTTATTGATGATCTGGATGAGGGGATTGAGTGCACCCTCAGTAAGTTTGCAGAATGATCTGGATAGGCTGGACCGATGGGCTGAGGTCAACTGTAGGAAGTTCAGCAAAGCCAAGTGCTGGGTCCTGCACCTGGGGCACAACAATCCCAAGCAGCGCTACAGGCTGGGAGATGTGTGGTTAGAAAACTTCCTTGGCCGAGAAGGACCTGGGAGTATGGGTTGATACTTAGCTGACTATGAGCCAGCAGTGTGCTCAGGCAGCCAAGAGAGCCAACAGCATTCTGGCTTGCATAAGAAACAGCGTGGCCAGCAGGGCTAGGGAAGTGATTGTCCCCCTGTACTCGGCTCTAGTGAGGCCGCACATTGAGTATTGTGTTCAGTTTTGGGCCCCTCACTACAAGGACATGGAGGTCCTCGAGTGAGTCCAGAGAACGGCAACAAAGCTGGTGAGGGGTCTGAAGAACAAATCTTAGGAGGAGTGGCTGAGGGAGCTGGGATTGTTCAGCCTGGAGAAGAGAAGGCTCAGGGGCGACCTTATTGCACTCTACAGGTACCTGAAATGAGGCTGTAGCGAGGTGGCGGTTGGTCTATTCTCCCACGTGCCCAGTGACAGGATGAGGGGGAATGGGCTAAAGTTGCACCAGGGGAGGTTTAGGTTGGCTATTAGGAAGAACTTCTTTACTGAAAGGGTTGTTAGGCATTGGAATAGGCTGCCCAGGGAAGTGGTTGAGTAACCATCCCTGGATGTCTTTAAAAGATGCTTAAATATAGAGCTTAGTGATATTGTTTAGTGGAGGACTTGTTAGTGTTAGGTCAGAGGTTGGACTCAGTGATCTTGGACGTCTCTTCCAGCCTAGATGATTCTGTAATCTTGAGGCTCCTCAGGGGCCATACCACGGGGTCCATCCCCCAGGAGCACACTGCTCCAGCACGGGTCCCCCACGGGTGGCAGCTCCTATCAGACCCCCTGCTCCTGCGTAGGCTCCTCTCCAGGGGCTGCAGCTCTGGCCTGGGGCCTGCTCCTGCGGGGTTTTCCATGGGCCGCAGCCTCCTCCAGGCCACATCCACCTGCTCCACCGGGGGCTCCTCCACGGGCTGCAGCGTGGAGATGTGCTCCATGTGGGACCCATGGGCTGCAGGGGGACAGCCTGCTCCACCAGGGGCCTCTTCACAAGCTGTACGGGAACTGCTGCTGCGTGCCTGGAGCACCTCCTGCCCTCCTTCTGCACTGACCCTGGGGGCTGTGGGGCTCCATCTCTCACATATGTTCACTCCTCTCTCTCCCAGCTGCTGTATCACAGCAGTGTTTTTTTTGTTTGTTTGTTTGTTTTTTTTTTTCCCTTTCTTCAATCTGCTCTCCCAGAGGCCCACCCAGCGTTGATGGGCAACGTAGGCAGGCAGGGCTTGTTCCCAGCATTGAGGCCACCTGAGGGAGCCACTAGGGCCCGGCAGCCCTGATGAGGGAGGCTGATGAGGCGAAGGCGAAGCCAGTGGCTCCCCCTCCCCTGTTGCTGCCCTCTGAGGGAGGCAGAGACACCATGTGTGTATGGGGGGGGGGGGAGTGAGCAGGTGGATGGCCTGGTCAGCCTGGTGGCAGAGCTCAAGGAGGAGGTGGAGAGGTTGAGGGCCGTCAGGGAGTGTGAGCGGGAGATAGACCTGTGAGGAAACCCCCTGCCAGCCCTGAAGGAAAGGCTCCGGGGTGAGACACCCCAAACTGTGGTGGGCCCCCTGCCCTGTCGAGAAGAGGGAGAGGACCTCGGAGATGAGGAGGAATGGAAGCAGGTCCCTGCTTGATGTTGCAGGCAACCCCACTCCCTACCGGCCCCACCTTCCCAGGTGCCCTTACACAACAGGTCCTGGAGCTTGAGAGACCGGTGGGTGAGGATGAGGTGAAAAGTCTACGCAGGAGGATGCCTAGGGCGAGGAAGTCGACTCCATGCCTCAGGACTGCCTCCACTAAGAAAGAAAGAAGGGAAATCATAGGTGACTCCCTTCTCAGGGGAACAGAGGGCCGTATATGTCGGCCTAACCCTACCCCTAAGGAGGTCTGCTGCCTCCCTGGGGCCAGGGTCAGGAGGAACATTGCCAGAAAGCTTCCCAACCCGGTTTGCCCCTCTGATTACTATCCTCTAGTGATAGTCCAGGCTGGCAGTGATGATATTGAAGAGAGAAGACTGAAGGCTATCAAACGAGACTTTAGGGGACTGGGACGATTAGTAGATGGATGGGGGAGACAGATGGTGTTTTCCTCCATCCCTGCAGTGGCAGGGATGAGTACACAGAGGACACGAAAAGCCCACCTGATAAACAGGTGGCCCAGAGGCTGGTGCCAACACAGACTTTTTTTTTTTTTTTTTTGACCACGGGCCGCTTCACAGAATCACAGAATCATCTAGGTTCTTCCCTCTGAAGCTCGCTTTGGTTACTGCAATGTTTTTTTTCTGGGTATTTCTGTGGCCCAGGCTTCTATAAAACTAACATGCAGCATTTTCTCTTCCCGCCCTTCCCCAGTCACCGTGGAACTGGCAAAGTCGGCAGTGATGAGATGATGCAGTGCCTGCAGCCAAGAGAGCCAACAGCATTCTGGCTTGCATAAGAAACAGCGTGGCCAGCAGGCCTAGGGAAGTGATTGTCCCCCTGTACTCGGCTCTGGTGAGGCCGCACCTTGAGTATTGTGTTCAGTGCGCGGAGCCTGGCAGAGCCTGCCGGGTGCCCCTTGGTGCCATTGCCATGAGGCGGGCCATGGCCTCATCCCCGCCGCAGCATGCAGAGGGTCTTGGTGCTCCTCAGGGGCCGATGGGAGCCACCGTCGGTGCCTGCCGGCTCCAGGAGAGGCAGCCGGGTGGGCTGCATGGTGCGGCCGCCCGCGGCGACCTGGCCCTGCTGCGGCGGCGCTGGTGGCTGAGGAAGCTGTTCATCAACTGGCGGGATGCGGAGGGGCGGTAAGGGGCAGCCAGTGCCTGCAGCCAGGCCCTGGCCCTGCCTGGAAGCGCCCAGCCCAGGCGGAAGCGCTCTGGGCCCTGGGCCGGCCCGTCGTGGTCTGTCTGCCTTAATGGAGCATTTGGAATTTACAGGACACCTCTGCATCTTGCCTGCATCAACGGCCACGTGGATGTCGTTCGGTTTCTCGTTAGGAAGAAGTGCTTTCTATGGGGAGAGGAAAAGGAGGCGATGGACGGAGCCATAAGC
>NW_023311995.1:0-3517 GCF_011077185.1 Oxyura jamaicensis
TTCCGAGTTCTGCTGGAGGGTGCCACAGCCTCAGCTGGACAGCAGGGATTTATACTAAGCACCGGGACACACACTTGGTGGTTCGGGAGCATCTGAGTGGGCTCAGCACACACAGATCCATGGGCCTGATGGCATGCATCCACGTGTGCTGAGGGAGTTAGCAGAGGTGATTGCCGAACTGCTCTCTATCGTCTTTTAAAGGTCTTGAGAACGTGAGGGGTGCCTGAAGACTTGAGGATAGCCAATGTCACTCCAGTCTTCAAGAAAGGCAAAAAGGAGGATCCGGGAAACTACAGGCCAGTCAGTCTCACCTCTGTCCCTGGAAAGGTGTTGGAACAACTTGTCTGGATGCCATCTCCAAGCAATTGGAAGAGAAGAAGGTTATGAGTAGTCAGCATGGATTCACCAATGGGAAGTCATGTTCGACCAACCTTGTAGCCTTCTATGATGGCATCACCAGCTGGGTAGATGGGGGAGAGCAGTGGATGTCATCTAGATAGGGCTTTAAACTAGAGTCGAAGGGGGAAGGGGCTAAAACCAGGCGAGCCGGTGAAGACCTAAGGGATGGTACGCTAGAATCAGAGGGGCTGTGTGCCAGTGGGGTCCTTTGGTCAGATCCACAAGGTGCTGAGTGTAAGGAGACGCACCTGAAGTGCTTTTACACAAACGCAGGCAGTATGAGGAATAAAATAGATGAGCTAGAAGTCCTGGCCCAGTCCCGCAACTACGACATCATCGGCATAAGCGAAACCTGGTGGGATGAGTCCTGTGACTGGGGTGTTGCGATAGATGGTTACAGGCTCTTCAGGAGGGACAGGCAGGGTAGGCGAGGTGGTGGGGTGGCGATGTATGTGAAGCAGGGGCTGGACTGTGTGGAACTTCAGGTTGGCGATGGCAAAGTTGAGAGCCTCTGGGTAAGGATCAAGGGACGAACGAATAAAGGGGATGTAGTTGTGGGAGTCTATTACAGACCACCTGGCCAGGATGATAGCGCCGATAAATTATTCTTTACAGAACTAAGAGAGGCCTCGAGATTAACTCCCCTTGTCCTTATGGGGGACTTCAACTTGCCGGACGTTAACTGGGAGTGCCACACGGCTGACACGAGCAAGGTTCATGAAGCACCTAGATGATAACTTCTTGGTGCAGGTGCTAACGGAGCCAACTAGGAAAGGTGCCCTCCTAGACCTGTAGCTAGAAAACAGAGAGGGTCTGGTGGGAGATGTGGTGATTGGTGGCCGCCTCGGTCATAGCGACCATGAAGTGGTTGAGTTCAACATTTATGGTGACAGAAGGAAAAGTGCCACCAAAACCTCATCCCTAGATATGGGGAAAGCGGACTTCAGGCTGCTCAGGGTACTAGTCAGTAAGGTCCCCTGGGAAACTGCTCTTGAAGGCCTCGATGTCCACCAGTGCTGGTCACTCTTTAAGCGATGCCTCCTAGAAGCACAAGATCAGGCAATTCCAAAATATCGCAAGTCAGGCAGGCGGGGCAGGAAGCCGGCGTGGATGACCAGGAACATTCTAATGGGGATTAGGCGGAAACAGAGAGTGTTTCGCTACTGGAAGGAGGGCCAGGCGTCATGGAAAGAATACAGGGATGCTGTTCGTGTTTGTAGGGAGAAAGTTCGAGTGGCCAAAGCACAGCTAGAGTTGAAGCTGGCTGTGTCTGTGAGAGAAAATAAAAAGGGTTTTTTTAGATATGTAAATGGAAAAAGGAGAACTAAAGAAAACATAGGGCCGCTCCTTGATAGGGAAGGTCTCCTCACAGACGATGACGTAGGCAAAGCAGAGACGCTTAACGCCTTCTTTGCCTCTGTCTTCAATGCCGATGATGGGCTTCGGGACCCAGGGTGCCCTGAGCTGGAGGACCGGGACGGTGGGGATGACAAACTCCCAACTGACCCTGAACGTGTGCGGGATTTGCTACTCCACCTGGATCCCTACAAGTCCATGGGTCCGGATGGGATTCATCCCCGGGTGCTGAAAGAGCTGGCGGATGTCATCGCGGAACCTCTATCAATTATTTTTCAACGATCCTGGGAATTTGGAGAGGTCCCAGTAGACTGGAAGCTGGCAAATGTTGTGCCAATTTTCAAGAAGGGTCAGAAAGAAGACCCTAGCAATTACAGGCCTGTCAGTCTCACGTCAGTGCCTGGTAAAATCATGGAGAAGTTGGTTCTCGGACTTATTGAGGCGCACCTGGGGGACAAAGCAGTCATTGGTCCCAGCCAGCATGGGTTTGTGAAGGGTAGGTCCTGCCTAACTAACCTGATTTCCTTTTATGATAAGATCACCCGTATGGTGGACCAAGGGAAACCAGCTGATGTGATTTTTTTGGACTTCAGCAAGGCTTTTGACACGGTTTCCCATAGGATCCTACTGGACAAAATGTCCACCATACAGCTAAATAAAAACATCATACGATGGGTGAGCAATTGGCTAACGGGCAGGGCCCAAAGGGTTATGGTAAATGGAGCTGCGTCAGGCTGGCGGGCGGTCACCAGTGGGGTCCCTCAAGGCCCCATTTTAGGGCCGGTACTTTTCAATATTTTTATAAATGATCTGGATGTAGGAATAGAGGGTATTTTGAGCAAGTTTGCTGATGACACCAAACTTGGAGGAGTTGTGGACTCAAATGAGGGCGTAAAGGCCTTGCAGAGGGATCTGGACAGGTTGGAGAGCTGGGCGATCACCAACCGCATGAAGTTCAATAAGAGCAAGTGCCGGGTCCTGCACCTGGGACGGGGAAACCCTGGCTGCATGTACAGACTGGGCGATGAGACGCTGGAGAGCAGCCTAGAAGAGAGGGATCTGGGGGTCGTGGTAGACAGCAAGTTGAATATGAGCCAGCAGTGTGCCCTGGCAGCCAGGAGGGCCAATCGTATCCTGGGGTGCATCAAGAACGGCATCGCTAGTAGGTCAAGGGAGGTGATTGTCCCGCTCTACTCTGCGCTGGTGCGGCCTCACCTCGAGTACTGTGTGCAGTTCTGGGCACCACAGTATAAAAAGGACATGAAACTGTTGGAGAGTGTCCAGAGGAGGGCTACGAAGATGGTGAAAGGCCTGGAGGGGAAGACGTACGAGGAACGGCTGAGGTCACTGGGCCTGTTCAGCCTGGAGAAGAGGAGGCTGAGGGGAGACCTCATCACAGTCTACAACTTCCTCGTAAGGGGTTGTCAAGAGGCAGGAGACCTTTTCTCCATTAACACTAGTGACAGGACCCGCGGGAACGGGGTTAAGCTGAGGTAGGGGAAATTTAGGCTGGACGTCAGGAGGGGGTTCTTCACAGAGAGGGTGGTTGCACACTGGAACAGGCTCCCCAGGGAAGTGGTCACTGCACCGAGCCTGTCTGAATTTAAGAAGAGATTGGACTGTGAACTTAGGCACATGGTCTGAACTTTTGGGTAGACCTGTGCGGTGTCGAGAGTTGGACTTGATGATCCTTAAGGGTCCCTTCCAACTCAGGATATTCTATTCTATTCTATTCTATTCTATTCTATTCTATTCTATTCTA
>NW_023311996.1:0-4559 GCF_011077185.1 Oxyura jamaicensis
TCCCTGAATCTTCCTTCCTGCCCTTTTTGTAGACCGAAGTCATGTTTCACAGAATCACAGAATTTCTAGGTTGGAAGAGACCTCAAGATCATCAAGTCCAACCTCTGACCTAACACTAACAGTCCCCACTAAACCATATCCCTTAGCTCTACATCTAAACGTCTTTTAAAGACCTCCAGGGATGGTGACTCCACCACTTCCCTGGGCAGCCCGTTCCAATGTCTAACAACCCTTTCGGTAAAGAAGTTCTTCCTAACATCCAACCTAAAACTCCCCTGGCGCAACTTAAGCCCATTCCCCCTCGTCCTGTCACCAGGCACATGGGAGAATAGACCAACCGCCACCTCGCTACAGCCTCCCTTCAGGTACCTGTAGAGAGCGATAAGGTCACCCCTGAGCCTCCTTTTCTCCAGGCTGAACAAGCCCAGCTCCCTCAGCCGCTCCTCGTAAGACTTGTTCTCCAGGCCCCTCACCAGCTTCGTAGCCCTTCTCTGGACTCGCTCGAGCACCTCCATGTCCTTCTTGTAGCGAGGGGCCCAAAACTGAACACAGTACTCGAGGTGCGGCCTCACCAGAGCCGAGTACAGGGGAACGATCACCTCCCTGGCCCTGCTGGCCACACTGTTTCTTATACAGGCCAGGATGCTGCTGGCCTTCTTGGCCACCTGAGCACACTGCTGGCTCATATTCAGCCGACTATCAACCATCACTCCCAGGTCCTTGTCTGCCTGGCAGCTCTCCAACCACTCACCTCCCAGCCTGTAGCGCTGTTTGGGGTTGTTGTGCCCCAGGTGCAGGACCTGGCACTTGGCCTTGTGGAACTTCATGCAGTTGACCTCGGCCCATCGGTCCAGCCTCTCCAGATCCTCCTGCAGAGCCTTCCTACCCTCGAGCAGATCGACACACGCACCTAACTTGGTGTCATCTGCAAACTTACTGAGGGTGCACTCAATGCCCTCATCCAGATCATCAATGAAGATATTGAAGAGGACCGGACCCAGCACCGAGCCCTGGGGAACGCCACTAGTGACTGGCCTCCAACTGGATTTGACTCCATTTACCACGACTCTTTGGGCCCGGCTATCCAGCCAGTTTCTAACCCAACGAAGCGTGCGCCAGTCCAAGCCAAGAGCAGCCAGTTTCTTGAGGAGAATGCTGTGGGAAACGGTGTCAAAAGCCTTGCTGAAGTCAAGGTAGACCACATCCACAGCCTTTCCCTCATCCACCCAGCGCGTCACTTTGTCATAGAAGGAGATCAGGTTCGTCAAGCAGGACCTGCCCTTCATAAACCCATGCTGACTGGGCCTGATCACCTGCTTGCCCTGCAAGTGCTGCGTGATGACTCTCAAGATAATCTGCTCCATGAGCTTCCCTGGCACCGAGGTCAAACTAACAGGCCTGTAGTTTCCCGGGTCAGTCCTCCGGCCCTTCTTGTAGATGGGCGTCACATTTGCTAGCCGCCAGTCAACTGGGACCTCCCCCGATAGCCAGGACTGCCAATAAATGATGGAAAGTGGCTTGGCCAGCTCCTCCGCCAGTTCTCTCAGTACCCTTGGGTGGATCCCATCCGGCCCCATCGACTTGTGCACATCCAAGTGCCGTACCAGGTCACCAACCATTTCTTCATGGATAGTGAGGGCCACATCTCTCTCCCCATCACCTTCCACCAGTTCAGGGTACTGGGTATCCAGAGAACAATCGGTATTGCCGTTAAAGACTGAGGCGAAGAAGGCATTAAGCACCTCCACCTTTTCCTCATCTCTTGTAACTAAGTTTCCCCCTGCATCCAGTAAAGGATGGAGATTCTCCTTAGTCCTCCTTTTCGTGTTGATGTATTTATAAAAACATTTTTTGTTATCTTTAACGGCAGTAGCCAGATTGAGCTCCAGATGAGCTTTGGCTTTTCTAATTTTGTCCTTGCACAGCCTCGCGATATCCTTATAGTCCTCCCTAGTGGCCTGCCCACTTTTCCAAAGATTATAAACCCTCTTTTTTCTTCTAAGCTCAAGCCACAATTCTCTGTTCAGCCAGGCTGGTCTTCTTCCCCGCCAGCTCATCTTTGGGCACGTGGGGACAGACCGTTCCTGCGCCATTAAGATTTCCCTCTTGAAGAGCGCCCAGCCTTCCTGGACTCCTCTGCCCTTCAGAACCGCCTCACAAGGGACTCTACCAACCAGTGTCCTCAGCAGCACAAAGTCAGCCCTCCAAAAGTCCAATACAGTGGTTTTACTGGTCCCCTTCCTGGCCTTGCCAAGAATAGAGAACTCCACCATTTCATGGTCACTCTGCCCAAGACAGCTCCCGACAATCACATCCTCCACCAGTCCTTCTCTGTTTGTGAAGAGAAGGTCTAGCGGGGCGCCACCCCTGGTAGGCTCTCTAACCAGCTGTGTCAGGAAGCTATCTTCCACACTCTCCAGAAACCTCCTAGACTGCTTTCTCTGGGCTGTGTTGTGCTTCCAGGATATGTCAGGGAAGTTGAAGTCCCCCACAAGAACCAGCGCTGACGATTTCGCAACTTCTGTCAGCTGCCTGTAGAACTCCTCATCCGTCTCCTCGTCCTGGTTTGGCGGTCTGTAACAGACCCCCACCAGGACGCTAGCCTTATTGGCCCCGCCGATCCTAACCCAAAGGGACTCGACTTTGTCATGCCCAGCCTCGAGTTCTACAACATCTAAACACTCTCTAATATAGAGAGCCACTCCACCACCCCTTCTGTGCTGCCTGTCCCTTCTGAAGAGTTTATAGCCAGACATTGCAGCACTCCAGTCATGAGAATGGTCTCACCACGTCTCCGCGATGGCAACCAAGTCGTAGCCTGCCTGCTGCACGATGGCTTCCAGCTCCTCCTGTTTGTTACCCATGCTGCGTGCATTGGTGTAGATGCACTTCAGCTGGGCCATTGCCTTATCCCCCGGCCTTGCTATTGTTCCCCCTGGCACAGCTCCAACAATCCTTGCTTCAGCCCCATCCCCCTTCTTACCTAGTTTAAAGCCCTCTCAATGAGCCCTGCCAGCTCCTGGCCCAGGATCCATTTTCCCCTAAAAGATAGGGACCCGTGTGCGGCCATCAGGCCGGGTGTCGAGTAAAGTGCCCCATGGTCGAAAAACCCAAGATTTCTGTCTTGGCACCAGCCCCTGAGCCACGTGTTTAACAGGTGGGCTTTTCGTGTCCTCTCTGTACCCCTCCCTGCCACTGTAGGGATGGACGTAAACACCACCTGCACTCCTGCTCCATCCACTAACCGTCCCAGTCCCCTAAAGTCTCGTTTAATAGCCCTCAGGCTTCTCTCTTCAATGTCATCACTACCTGCCTGGACTATCAAAAGAGGGTAATAGTCAGAGGGGCGAACCAGGTTGGGAAGCTTCCTGGCAACGTCCCTGACCCTGGCCCCAGGGAGGCAGCAGACTTCCCTACGGGTAGGGTCAGGCCGACAAATAGGGCCCTCTGTTCCCCTGAGGAGAGAGTCTCCCACAACAATCACCCTTCTGTCTTTCTTGGTGGAGGCAGTCCTGAGGCGTGGAGTCGACCTCCTCGCCCTAGTCATCCTCCTGGGTACACTTGCTACCTCTTCCTCACCCACCGCTCTCTCAATCTCCAGGGCCTCAAACCTGTTGTGTAAGGGCACCTGGGAAGGTGGGGCCGGAAGGGGAGGGCATCGCCTGCGATGTTGAGCAGGGACCTTTTTTCCTTCCTCCTCAACTCCCAGATCCCCTCCCTCTGCCTGACGGCGACAAGGCAGGGGGTCCACCCCCATTTGGGGTGTCTCACCCCGGTACCTCTCCTTGAGGCCCTGCAGCGAGTCGCTCCACCAGTCTATCTCCCGCTCACACTCCCTGATATCCCTCAACCTCTCCACCTCCTCCTTGAGCTCCGCCACCATGCGGACCAGGTCATCCACCTGCTCGCACTTCACACACACAGTTTCTCTACCTCCCGCCGATGGCAGCAACAGGCTCAGACACTCCCTGCATCCGGTGACCTGAACCGCTGCACTTTTTAACGGGCAGTCGGTCTGGGTGTGTACCGACCTCCTGGAGAGCCCACCGTGCCTGGTGGAGACCATTATCGCCTAGCTAACGACTGTCGTTGAGGAGGTGTTACGTACGGGCGGGGGAGAGCGCTCCGCCCTGCCTGCTCGCCCTGCCTGTGCCAACTGCCGCGCTAACTGCCGCGCCCCGCCCCGTTTGCCCGTCCTTGTCACCGCGCTCCTGGTCGCTCGCGCTCCCTAGGGGCAGTTTTTGAGCGGCTGGGGGAGGGGGCGCTGCTGGCTCCGCCTACGCCTCGTCAGCGTCCCTCACGAGGGCTGCTGGGTCCTGGCGGCTCCCTCGAGTAGGCTCGATGCCGGAAAAATTAGCCCTGCCTGGCCCGATCCCCCGCTCCACTGCAGAATGCGTCTGCCCCGGAGCCGATCGCCTCGGCAAATGTTTGTTAACCTCCAGTCAACTAGGACTTCCCCAGTTAGCCAGGACTGCTGGTAAATTCTTGAAAGTGGCTTGGTGTTCACAGAGATGCTTGGCTCCTTGAAGCAGAGGCTCTAGGTGCTCTCCTGCCGTCTC
>NW_023311997.1:0-1342 GCF_011077185.1 Oxyura jamaicensis
TTCCGAGTTCTGCTGGAGGGTGCCACAGCCTCAGCTGGACAGCAGGGGTTTATACTAAGCACCGGGACACACACTTGGTGGTTCGGGAGCGTCTGAGTGGGCTCAGCACAGACCCATGACTAGCGTTGTTCCCCAGGGGGTGGTGCTGGGTCTGGTCTTGTTCAACCTCTTCATCGATGACCTTGATGAGGGAATAGCGTCCACCCTCAACAAGTACACTGATGATACAAAGCTGGGGGGAGTGGCTGACACGCCAGAAGGCTGTGCTGCCATTCTGTGTGCCAATTCTCTGATTCTGTGAACCAGTTTATTTCACAAGTGGACAATTTGTCCAGAAGGATGCTGTGAATGACAGTAAATCAAAGGCCTTACTGAAATCTGGAAAGATTACGTCCATTGCTTTCCCTTCATCCACCAAGTGGGTGACCTTATCATGGAAGATCAAATTAGTAAGGCAGGACTTTCCCCTGATGAACCCATGTTGACTATGCCTGGTAATAGCTTTGTTCTTTAACTGACTTTCAATATCCCCCAGAACAATTTTTCTCCATAACTTTCCCAGGGACTGAGGTTAGACTAAGAAGCCTGTAGTTTCCGGGGTCTTCTCCCCAGCCCTTTTATAAGATTGTTGCAACGTTGTCTTGTTTCCAGTCAGCGGGGACCTCCCCAGGCTCCCATGACCTTTGGTAAATTGTTGAGAGGAGTCCAGCTATAACACCTGCTTATTCCTTCAGCACTCTGGGGTGAATCCTGCCTGGCCCCATGGACCTATGAATGTTGAGCTGATACAGCTGTTCCCTTACAATTTTGGGGACCACAGAAAGAAAGCCATTGCTCCCTTGTCATGGTCCCCCAGCTCAGAGCTCCAGGCAGCCCAAGTTGCATTGTTGCTGTTAAACACTGAGGGAAAAAAAAAAAAAGGCATTAAATCGTAGAATCATAGAATCATTAAGGTTGGAAAAGACCTCCATCTGGTCCAACCACTCCCCCGCTACCAATATTAATAATACAATATCAATTGTATTAATTGAACACTCACCGAGGTGATCAGCTCCAGGGCGGACGCGTTCTGCAGCGGGGTGGGGGATCGAGGCGGGCAGGGCTTTTTTCCGGCATCGAGGCCACTCGAGGCAGCCGAGGGAGCCGCCAGGATCCGGCAGCTCTCCCGAGGGAGGCTGACGAGGCGCGGGCGGAGCCAGCGGCGCCCCCTCCCCGGCCGCACAAAGGCAGCCCCCGGGCAGCGCGGCGCCCAAGCGGGTGCACGGCATGGCGCCTCAGGCAGGGCGGGGCGCGGCACTTAGCGCGGCGGTGCGCGCAGGCAGGACGGGGGGTTGGGGGGGGG
>NW_023311998.1:0-1177 GCF_011077185.1 Oxyura jamaicensis
CGATGATCTTGAGGTCTCTTCCAACCTAGAAATTCTGTGATTCTGTGGATTATTTCTCCAACATTTGTCACACATTTCTGTGACTGGCCTAATAGTCTCTACCATATTCCTTGTTTAAAATGACTTTTTTTAAATGCTTTAGCAAATGTTCTGTGCATGCTCTCTGAGCCCTTGGTCTTTATTTTCCATTCAGGGCTGGAAAGCAAGGGTGCTTCCCAGCCGCTTTGCTCAGAGCTCGTGGGGAAAGGTGGCTGCAACAACAGGAGAAAGGGATCCCTCAGCCTCTGTCAGACACCCCTTCTGCCTCTCCCCTCATCCAGACCCTGCACCCATGCGCTGCCACGTGCACCCACCCTTTCAACCTGGGATGAGTTTTAGGCCTTGGCGGTAACCAAGCTCATGCCCGCTTTAGAGAAATCCAACGGTGTCATAGGCAACCCCAGGCCTCAGGGAACGGGCTCCTGGACATCTCCTGACTCACTCAACAGCTACTCGAGTGCCCCAGGACGAGAACGGAGCCGGCACACACTTACTCAGGCTGCAGTCTCTCCAGCTTGGCTGCTGCTCCCAACTCCTCTGCTGGGGCAGGGTTCTCAGCCTTCCTCCACCTCTTCCTCACCTCCTTGCTCCTGGGCTGGCCTGGACGATGGCAGTCCAAGAATGTTGATGGTTGAATTGCTGCAAGGAGGAGACACTCTCATCAGACAGGACTGGACACACAGCTGCCGTTTCCCAGAGGACCTCTTCAAAGGACCCTGCAGCAGGACCTGGGAACCAGGCGACTTGGCGCTGCCAGCCCACGTCTGGCTGCTGCTTTGATCCCTCGCTTTCTGCTGACAACCTCTCCCTCACAGCGAGGAGCAGGAAAAGCCCTGCCCTGTGCCCTGGTGCCCATCCTGCTCCCACCACCCTGGGACCTGCCACCCTCGGAGCCCTGGCCGACAGGAGCGCTGCTGTTCTCAGCGGTGTTGATCCCTGACAATACCTGGGTTCTCTCTTGCTCCTCCCTCTCAGACCAGGCTTCCCATGCAGCCCTTTCTGCCTCCATTTGCTCTTGTCGCTTTTGCTACATGGGCAATGAGCTGTCTCTTTGGTCCCACTCTGAAGACAGGTTCCAGACCTCCTGGAGGAAAAAACAAACACACAAACAAACAAAGAAAGAAACAAAACACAACAG
>NW_023311998.1:1277-2369 GCF_011077185.1 Oxyura jamaicensis
GACAAACACAGTTGAGCAGCCCGCGGTGACCAAAGACCTCTGCCATCAATGACCCAGAAAGGCCTTGTTCCTCTTCCATTGCCCCTGGTCAAAACAAAGGGGCTAATGGCAACACGGGAGGCACTAAGAGGCAGGGAAGGTGTGCGGGACACCACCTTCCCTCTCCTGAGGAAGAGAGGAAGGAGGGAACAAATGTGAGCATGAACGCATCCCAAGGGACCTGCTTGAGATTGCTCCACACAAAGAGGCTTTTGTACAGTCCCAAACAGCACGGTCAGTGCAGCAAGGCAGAGCAGGTGCCTGCTGCGCTCTCCTAGAGGCTTCAGAAGCAGGGAGCACAGTGGTGGACTTGGCTCAAGGAGCTGTTTCCTGCCTGTCTGCCTTCTTCGTCCCAGGGGAGCTGCCTGGACATCGGGGGAGCACACCGTAAACGGACACCAGGAGGAGGCTGCACGAGCCATTGGGAAGTTGCTCTCCACTCTGCACTCGCAAGCTGTGTCAGCCTCTGCAGCAGACGGCAGTGCCGCAGCGAACGGGTCTATTGGACTGGCCGTGTTCACTTCAGCAGAGACAGAAAGCGCCAAACGCGCTGCTGTGGCACCACCTGCATTCAGGAAGGCTTGGCATGCCCATATCCAGGCCCTTTCTGGGGGAAGGAGAGGTGTCTTGTGCAAGGATACGATCCTAGAGACACCGGTATGGCCCACCCGGGCTTTCCTTTAGCTTCTCCTCTGTGGCCCTGAAACACAGTGCGCTTATGTGTGGAAACCAGATTTTTCGCCAGGAACATCATCGCAGAAAGCCATCAGGTAAGGAGGGCAGTCATGCCATCTCCCTACCTTACACTCTCTTGTGCCTGCCACAAAGATTGGCATATTGCTTGAAAAAAATGCCAGAAAGAATCTTCTCCATCTGGTAGCACAGCTCCTTAGGCTGGAAGAAACAGCAGGGGAGATGGGGCCACGGCAATCCTAAAACATGGTGAGTGTTGTGCTTTAACCCGGCTGGCAGCTAAACACCACACAGCCGTTTGCTCACCCTCCCCCCTCCCTCTCTGGGATGGGGGAGACAAACGGCAAAGTGAAGCCTGTG
>NW_023311998.1:2469-3996 GCF_011077185.1 Oxyura jamaicensis
AAAACATGGTGAGTGTTGTGCTTTAACCCGGCTGGCAGCTCAACACCACACAGCCGTTTGCTCAGCCTCCCCCCTCCCTCTCTGGGATGGGGGAGACAAACGGCAAAGTGAAGCCTGTGAGTTGAGATAAAGACAGTTTATTCAGATAGGAAATAATAAGAATAAGAATAAGATGTACAAACAAGCGATGCACAATGCAATTGCTCACCACCCGCTGACCGATGCCCAGCCCAACCCCGAGCAGCCGGCCCTCCACCCTGGCTAGCCACCCCTAGATATTGTTCAGCATGACGTCAGATGCCGTGGAATACCCCTTTGGCCACTTGGGGTCAGCTGTCCTGGGTCTGTCCCCTCCCAGCTCTTGCTGCACCCCCAGCCTGCCAGCTGGCAGGACAGAGCCAGAAGCTGAAAAGTCCCTGGCTTAGTGTAAGCAGTGCTCTGCAGCAATTCAAACATCAGCATGTTAGCAGCACTCTTCTCATCCTCATCCAAAGCATAGCACCCTACCAGCTACTAGGAGGAAACACTCACTAGTGGATTTCTGTATGCTTTCTTAATGGATGGGGAGCAGGATGTGGCCCTCACCATCCACGAAGAACTGGTTGGTGACCTGCTACGGCACTTGGATGTGCACAAGTCGATGGGGCCGGATGGGATCCACCCAAGGGTACTGAGAGAACTGGCAGAGGAGCTGGCCAAGCCACTATCCATCATTTATCAGCAGTCCTGGCTATCGGGGGAGGTCCCAGCTGACTGGCGGCTAGCGAATGTGACGCCCATCTACAAGAAGGGCCGGAGGGCTGACCCGGGGAACTACAGGCCTGTCAGTTTGACCTCAGTACCAGGGAAGCTCATGGAGCAGATCCTCTTGGGAGTCATCATGCGGCACTTGAAGGGCAAGCAGGCGATCAGGCCCAGTCAGCATGGGTTTATGGAAGGCAGGTCCTGCTTGACGAACCTGATCTCCTTCTATGACAAAGTGTCGCGCTGGGTGGACGAGGGAAAGGCTGTGGATGTGGTCTACCTTGACTTCAGCAAGGCTTTTGACACCGTCTCCCACAGCATTCTCCTCAAGAAACTGGCTGCTCTTGGCTTGGACTGGCGCACGCTTCGTTGGGTTAGAAACTGGCTGGATAGCCGGGCCCAGAGAGTTGTGGTAAATGGAGTCAAATCCAGTTGGAGGCCAGTCACTAGTGGCGTCCCCCAGGGCTCGGTGCTGGGGCCGGTCCTCTTTAACAGCTTCATCAATGATCTGGACGAGGGCATTGAGTGCACCCTCAGTAAGTTTGCAGATGACACCAAGTTAGGTGCGTGTGTCGATCTGCTCGAGGGTAGGAAGGCTCTGCAGGAGGATCTGGATAGGCTGCACCGATGGGCTGGGGTCAACTGCATGAAGTTTAACAAGGCCAAGTGCCGGGTCCTGCACCTGGGGCGTAATAACCCCAAGCAGAGCTACAGGCTGGGAGATGAGTGGTTGGAGAGCTGCCAGGCGGAGAAGGACCTGGGAGTGATAGTGGACAGTCGGCT
>NW_023311999.1:0-5862 GCF_011077185.1 Oxyura jamaicensis
ATTGTGATAAATGATTAAGTCCCAGATAGGATTTTTGTGATTTATTAAGCGAATAGAGGCAAGCAAACAGCGCTGGGTGCACCGGGAGTCTCTGCTCTACCAGGACGCACCCCTGTTACATCAGGTGTCTGATTTTTATGCTCCTAGACTAATACATATTCATCACTATTCCTAGAAAAGGCGGGGTTATTATAATTAGTTCCTGGAATCCAAACCCTCTCTGGACGCATGCGTAGCAGTCTCTGGTGGTCTTTCTGGGGGTCTCTTGTGCTGAAGGCTCGTAGTCTTCCTCCCAGGCTTTGTCCTTTGGTCGTCCTTCAACTCCCCCTTTCTCCTTATTTGGTGGATGTCTTTGCTGGTTATCAGAGACTTGCGCAGCGTCCCATGCAAAAGTCTGCAGTTTCCTAAAAATAAACTCCTTGGTCCTCTTATCTCCCGGACTAGAGTCTCAATGTTCGCCCTTCAAACCCTCTATTTACACAAATTGCTGGATCGTTCCTTTGCATGATACAAGAACTATGTACACTAATCACTCTGTTTTCTTAAATAGGAGCTTATATTTCATCATGCAGCCCTAGCATTGTTCCATACTGACACAAATCAAATAAACACATTTCACAATCCCCCATTTCTTTTTTTTTCATGGTATTGATTCGTGTTTTTTTTATTATTATTATTATTATTCAATCGAGTCAATACTTGCCAAATTGGTACCAATTTTGGATCCTCTTTTGTTTTTATTATCATCAGGGAATGGGTTTTCCCTTACCCTGGTTCTGGATCAACAGGCACCACAGATATTTGCATTCCTTGTATAACCGAGTGTATTAGTCTGGTAAAACAGGGTATTAAACATGAAATTACTGAATTCTTAAACAACCCTCCACATATTCCTAATACAACTATCCTGATTCTAGTAAGCCAACCACCACCCATAAAGTCCCTCCATAATTCTCTTAAATTGATTTCATTTCAAGTTTGAACTGGGACATGTGCAATTTTCTTCATTTCTTTTTACAAGTTCATTCACAGCTTTTCCTTCATCATCAATATCTAAACAGCAGTTACTTAAGGTTAAATTTTCCACAGACTCCTCCTTCTTGTGCTAGCAAATAATCTAAAGCTAAGCAATTTTGATACAAAGCAGTTCCCATCTTGGTATTTTGTTTTGCAATTAATCCGAGTGCATCTCCAGTTTTATTCACAACTATTTCTACTACAGCTTGCAACCTAATTATTCTATTAAGCATATCTATTGGGGTCCTATAGCCCCAGGATCTGTACTCCAACAAGCACAACCCCAATTTGAGGGTCCGCAGTAATGATAACTCCGGTCCCATGGATAATCTCTTATCCAATCAGTGTAACATGTAGAAGTCACTGTTTCACCCTTTCTAGGACAAATGTAGTTGGGCTGGTTACTATATCTCTTCCAGCTCAGGCTTCTGCAATCAGTATATGGGTCTTCATCTATAATATCACAGGCATCAAAGGTTATTGACACTGAGGTATTCAGGGTGGTTACAATTTCACTTATTCCAATTCATTTCTCTGCATAGAGCATACTGAGTTAGGTTAAAAATGCAGCTTCCTCTTTTCTGGCCTTTACAGTCATAGACAGTATGATAGAGCACTGTCTGGGAGCTCAAGCATCCTTTTCTAGTAGTTGACTGCAGTTGTTGGCTGTAGCTTGGGCCAAGAAACTCACCCCAAGTAGGACTAGAAGAGGTCCGGTAAGGGCCATAGTGCTCGGCGGTCACAGCCCGAAGGGGTTGCAGCCCTTGGCAGACCTTCCCAGCCGCAGCACCAGTTCCCTATCCGGTCTTGCCCTCTTCCCTAATCTTAAAGGGGTGTACATTGCAGATGTACCTTCTCGGTACCTTCAGGAGATAACGCTTAACTGATCCCTGTTACTGATAAATCTCTCCCCTTAATAGGTATCTATTCAAGAAGTTATTTGTTTACTAATTTTACAGAAGTAATTACAATAAATTTGGAGTAATTACAATAAAGGAGTAATTACAATAAAATTCCCACAGCAACTTAGCTTATACTCTGATGAAAGCTTCTTCAAGTCCATCTGTTAGTTTAGTTTCTCCTGGTTCTGATGTTACTTTCCACTCTTCCACTGGACCTTTTACTCACGACACGTGTCCATCCTTTTTCAGCAGTTCTCACAGCTGTTTCCTTGTTAATAGATAACAACTAATAGATAACAGTTAATAAATATCGGCTGTTTTCTTTTTAATAAAACAAGAAAAGGTCCTTCCCAGAGGGGAGATAAGTTTTCTTCTTTCCATGTTTTTATTAGAACCCTATCTCCTGGTTTTAACTGGTGAATTGCAAATCCTAAAGGTGGTGTCTGAGCCATCAACCCAGTTGCTCTTAGCTCTTTTAATCTTCTACCAATGGTAATTATATATTTCTGGATACTACGATCCTCAACTACATTGTTCCCTAAGGGCATCCCTTGAGACTAAGGCATGCCATATAACATTTCACATGGTGATAATCCAGTCTCAGTGTGTAGTTTAGTTCTAATATTTAAAAGTGCCAATGGTAAGCATTTCGTCTAGGGCATTTGTGTCTCGATCATTAACTTAGCCAATTGTTGTTTTATTGTTTGATTCATTCTTTCTACTTTCTCCGAGCTTTGTGGGTGCCACGGAGTGTGGTATTCCCACTGAAAGCCTAATTATTGACATAATAATTTTATTATTTTAGAAGTAAAGTGTGTGCCCTGATCAGAATCAATGTACTGGATTATCCCATATCTAGGTATTAAGTGTTCTAATAACATTTTTACCACCGTTCCGGAGAACAAGCAACCCAAAACAGCAAGGCATTTGAATCACCCCTCTTTGTTCCCTCCTCCAAACTATTTACATTCCTGATGTTATCACCAGCCATGGGACTTGTCGACCCCCATGGCCACACTCCCACATCTCCCCCTTCTTTAACATAAAAAGCACGATTAACACAAATTAAGAAAGCATGATTAACACAAACTAAAACACAGAGAAAAACTACCAGGCATACTAATTCTATCTTTAACAAACTTTGTAACCACATCCCTGGGAGAGGCAGGTACTGAGTGCTGCCCAGGCAGGGGGGGCTCTGGCCCCTGCAGCTCCTGGAGTCCTTGTTTGTAGGTCCTGCATATGCCAGCCGGACACTCCCAGACATTGTTTTTTGTTTGAGCTGGAGTCCAAACCGCAGAGGAGGGTGCTGTGATCATGTTAAGGCAGATGATGAGACGGCCGGACAGACTCATGGTGCTGACATCCATCTAGGACCGGCTTCTGTTAAAACACAAGCACAACCTCGGCCCCCAAGTTATTAGAGTGTAGGGCCCTTCCCAGTAATTGGTGCTGTAATTTTTTATTTTTATTTATTTATTTATTTTTCCATGACTTGTGCTCTTTCTTTAACTGAGTTTCTCCCAGATCTGTCTCCTAGATCTGTCTGTCGCTTTTTCTCCTGCACGGACAGATGCAAGGACCTTCCGTCCATCGATTTAAAAATTTAAGAACATAGCATACTTACTCTATCTTTTCCTAGGGTTCACACCCCTACTCTCCCTTCTTGGTTTTAGAAGCTGTCCTGGTTTAGTTAGGATAGAGTTATTTTTCCTCCCAGTAGCTGGTAGAGTGCTATGTTTTGGATTTAGAATGAGACTAATGTTGATAACACACTGATGTTTTAATTGCTGCAGAGCAGTGCTTACACTAAGCCAAGGACTTTTCAGCTCCTCACTCTGTCCTGCCAGCGGGCAGGCTGAGGGTGCAGCAGGAGCTGGGTGCAGCAAGAGCTGGGAGGGGACAGACCCAGGACAGCAGACCCAAACTGGCCAAAGGGGTATTCCATACCATCTGATGCCATGCTAAACAATGCATAGGGATGGCTAGCCGGGGTAGGGGGGCCGGCCGCCTGGGGACAGGCTGGGCATCGGTCAACGGGTAGCAAGCAACTTCACCGTGCATCACCTGCTCCGTACACATCATTATTATTATTTTCTGTCCCAATAAACTGTCTCTATCTCAACCCACAGGCTTCAGTTTTTCTCGTTTCTC
Source organism: Oxyura jamaicensis (assembly GCF_011077185.1). Lineage (NCBI taxonomy): Eukaryota > Metazoa > Chordata > Aves > Anseriformes > Anatidae > Oxyura > Oxyura jamaicensis. Next base: position 4,074 of record NW_023311999.1, read on the forward strand.
TCCCCTATCCCATGGGGGGGGAGGATGAGCGAATGGCTGTGTGGTGTTTAGCTGCCGGCCAGGTTAAACCACAACAGAAGCATACATAAATTGATACAAAGGAACACTTGAATAATACAACTGGACACAAAAATATACATTTTTAGAGAAATTCACATCAGTAATTGTATAAAGCTTTCTTCTGTACTAAGGGGTCCTGAAAATTTAGGACTAAAACATTAACTTTGTAATGTAATGTAAAAGGGCTATCATGACAGTCCTCAAAGGCCACTACATAGCACACTGACATATTCAAGGCTCTCAGCTTTTATTTCAGTCTGTGTATTCAAGTTTTGAGGTCCTTCTATGATTATGCAAACATCAGAAATATAGTGGTATAACAAATGGTACTTATGAAAGCAGAGTTTTAGAGCCAATATTAAATTTTGCAGGCTCAAAACACCAACTTAATATTTAAACAAGTATTTGATACTTCTGTTTGTTCAAAAAATAGAAAGAGTAAATGCATTTACATAAGAATAACTTTTACTTTTCAACAAGCGTGCTCGTGATTTTTATATTAGTACAAACTTAGAAACAAACAAACAAATCCAAATCCACCATATGACTTTTTAAAATAAATGATACCAATTCACCTTTCCCCTACTTGAGTACATTTACATTAAGGCTTTGAATCATCTGACCCACAATTTTACAGCATTAAAATGAGTGGGTCCACAAGGATGCTGGTATGTCTCACTGAGACTTAGCATGAATAGAATTAAAGCTCACCACCTTAAGGAAACAGAAAATCACATGCTCATGCCTTAACTATATTCCTTTTTGTCTCCAAACCAGAACATAAAGTTTAATAGTAACAGTATTTCATGGCAGTAGATGAGTACTTTTTAATCAATTATATTTTATTAATTAATATTATTAATTTAATGGCAACATCTTTGGAGAAAATTCCAGTTTTTGTTGTACAACACTGCTTTCTGGTGGTGATTCAGGCATGGGGAGTTCATTCAGTTCAACGTGCTGTAAATACAGCCCCACTTTTCTCCTTTAATAGTTCCAGGGCTCTACATAGAGCATACAGCTCACAAGCCTGAGCTGACCGTGATGGACTCAAAGGTCCTGACTCCACAGGTTCTAGGTCCTTATTAATTATTGGATATCCTGATTTGACCATTTTATCACATAGTACTGAACCATTTTTAATTTGCTCCCTTTTCTCTGGTTCCGGGTCTTCAATTTTGTCTGACCCATCTAGGAATTTTACTGTGGCAATTCCTACAGCCCTTGGCTACCCGGTAAGAGTGTCTTGCAGGGGGTTTAGGACCTATCACCCACCCATGAATCCTATAGGAATCACTTCGGTCCTTCACCGGCCAAGTCCCTCGCGGGAGATTGGAACCGCGGTTAGAAGACCTCCACACTCGCTTCGGAACCAGGTTCCGTCTCAGTCACACTCTTACACACACAGGCAACCGAATCCCACCCAACCGAACGGTACACACTTCAAATACTCACGACTCCGTCGTCTTCATTCGGATCTTCGCGCGCAGAATTACGGGCAAAATACAATGCTGCAGCCGGCAAGGGAGCTCATAAAAAAATCAAATTCTTTGCTTGCCTTTATTCAGGTTCAGGATGGTGTTAGTCCCGACCTGACTCGAACAGGAGCCACCAAATGGTGGGGCGCCCCTCCTAGATCCAGTCAGAATTCAGGAACCAAGACCATCCCGAACGAGCCCCCAATTGTGATAAATGATTAAGTCCCAGATAGGATTTTTGTGATTTATTA
>NW_023312000.1:0-6142 GCF_011077185.1 Oxyura jamaicensis
CAGCAATAAAAGGTGGAAAAAGGAAGAAGAGGGGAGGGGTGGGCTCTCGTTGTGAAAATGTCTGTCCTCCTCCTGAACACTGGTTACCTGTGCTGAGGCCCTGCTTCAAGGATGTAGTCAAGTATCGCTCATTTGTGGGAAGTAGAGAGTAATTTCTTTCCTCTGCACTTCCACATAGCCTTTACTTGTTTTGTTATTCCCTTTCCCCCTCCCTCTTCCCCTTTCCCTTTTTTCCCTTTAGTTGAATTGTTTAATTAATAATAATATATCCTTAATAATATTTTTTTTCCCTCTTTAATTAAATCATCCTTATCTCAACCCATGAGTTGTTCTTTCCTTTACTTCTTCCCCTCCTCATCTGAGGAGGGGGAGTGAGAGAGCGGTTGTGGTGTTCAGCTGCCTAGCACGGTAAAACCACCACAGTCCTTTTTGGCGCCCAACGTGGGGCTCGAAGGGTTGAGATAACAATAGAATTGATTAAAACTCTTACAACTAACACACTTACTTGCTAGTCACCATGTTCAGTGTCCTGTTAATATTGGCTTGTTTGATCATGTGTCATGCAATCCGAGTCATATTCTCCTTTCTCCTCTATATCCGATCTGAGAACGTGCTACAATCTGTGTTCGTTTTTTTAAACTCGCTCTGCTGCCAAGCACTGGCCTTGAGTTTAATCGGGCATTCAGGCTCTGCTCTGTTATCATTTGGGTCTCATGGAATCCATCTTTTAGAGAATATTCAGAATTACACTGCCTTCCTTTCCTCATATGGAAGTCAATTTATGAATAATATCAGGAATGGTACCTTCTCCTTCTTTCAGAATGGGCTAATTACAACAGTTTTTGAGTATTTTGAATATCCATGTGTAACCCATATATTGCTATTTCTAATTCTGCATAACGGGTCTCCTCTTCTCTCTAAGATTAGTCGATTGTTCAGAAAGCTTACCCAGCAATCTGTCCTGAAACAGCCTTGTGGCAGGTGGCAAGGTGTGTGGGAGGATATAGGCAGGTACCTGTCACGGGTGTCTCCCCCAATAGTTTTGAACTTCACTCCTGAACATGTGCAAAATCCTAAAACCCTGATAGAATGTTTGAGAATCGTATGCCCTGACCCTGACAATGCCGGAGAATGACAGCTTGCAGCATTGTGCTGAGTCCTGGCTTACTCCTATCAAACACTGTTTAACATCATCCAGCACCTTGAAGAGAGGGAGAAAGTCTCTGAATCTGATAACCAGATAACACATGCTGTGGCTGACCCAGAGGACCAACCGACTATGGTATCAGTCGCCCCCATAGTCAAGTCAAAACAATGGAAACGGAAGTCAGCTCGTTTAGTAAGGGAAGAAGCCTCTCCTAAGAAGGAGGGAGAAGAGGAAGAGGCAGGCACCTCTAAAGCAGTGCCATCACGAAAACAGCAGGAAGACGAGATGGAAATCATAAATGAATCAGAAACCACTCAATCCCTATCCCTGAGCGAGTTGCGAGAAATATGAAAGGAGTATGGTCGACACCCAGGTGAACACATCCTCACCTGGCTGCTTCGATGCTGGGACACAGGGGCCAATAGCCAACAATTAGAAGGCAATGAAGCCAAGCAGTTGGGATCCCTCTCTAGAGAAATGGTAATTGATAAAGGAATTGGGAGAGCGACGCAGGTTCTCAGCCTCTGGAGGCCACTCCTGGCAGCTGTGAAAGAAAGGTACCCCCATAAGGAAGACATTGTATATCAAGTAGGCAAGTGGGCCACTGTGGATAAAGGTCTCCAGCAACTGAGGGAATTAGCTGTGCTGGAGATGATTTATAGTGATTTGGACAATGCCCAGACACCTAAAGATCCCGATGAAGTCCAGTGCACAACATCCATGTGGCGTAAATTGGTGCGGAGTGCACCATCATCACATGCCAGTACACTGGCAATATTTAATTGGGATGAGGGCATGGGACCAACAGTGTATAATCTGTCCTGCCAGCTTAAAAAATATGAAGACAATCTCTCTGCTCCACTACGGGCCTGTGTCTCAGCTGTAGAGAAACTGTCCGAAAGACTTGACCACCTTGTAGAACGAGCATATTCCCCCCCATCCAGACGGAGTGATATTTCAGCCACTAAGAATCAGTATTTTCCTGCTCGAGAGAGAGAGTACCCAAGACGCACACCACGTGGCACCTTGTGGTTTTATCTGCGTGACTATGGGAAAGATATGAGGAAATGGGATGGTGTACCTACTTCAACCCTAGCTGCTCGGGTACGTGAATTGAAAGGAAATACAGCAGCAAGAAGAGGGGCCCCTAAGAAAAACACCGCACCAGTTTCTGTTGGGCAGTTCTCCAGAGGCAGTAGAAGGGCTGATGTTATTCTTGACCCTGATGAAGGGACCTCTGCTTCTCATTTGCAAGAATTAAGTGGCAGACACTCCAACCAGGACTAGAGGGGCCCTGCCTCTGGCCAGGTAGAGGAGAGGGAAAACTGGATTTATTGGACTGTGTGGATCCGATGGCCTGGCACATTGGAACCACAAGAATACAAAGCTCTAGTGGACACTGGCGCACAATGCACTTTAATGCCATCAGGCTACCAAGGGACAGAACCCATCTGTATCTCTGGAGTGACAGGGGGATCCCAACAGCTAACTGTATTGGAAGCTGAAGTGAGTCTAACTGGGAATGAGTGGCAAAAGCATCCCATTGTGACTGGCCCAGAGGCTCCATGCATCCTTGGCATAGACTGCCTCAAGAGAGGGTACTTCAAGGATCCAAAAGGGTACCGGTGGGCTTTTGGCATAGCTGCTTTGAGCACAGAGCAGATTAGGTGGCTGTCTACCGTACCTGGTCTTTCGGAAGACCCCTCCATTGTAGGATTGCTTAAGGTTGAAGAACAGCAGGTACCAATCGCTACCACAACTGTGCACCGGCGGCAATATCGCACCAACCGACACTCCCTAATTCCCATCCATGAGTTGATTCATTGGCTGGAGAGCCAAGGAGTGACCAGCAAGACTCGCTCACCTTTTAATAGTCCCATATGGCCAGTGCGAAAGTCTAATGGCGAGTGGAGGCTAACAGTGGACTATCGGGGCCTGAATGAAGTCACGCCACCTTTGAGTGCTGCAGTGCCAGACATGCTAGAACTCCAGTACAAACTAGAGTCAAAGGGAGCCAAGTGGTATGCCACAATTGATATCGCTAATGCATTTTTCTCCATCCCTCTAGCAGCAGCAAGCAGGTCGCAGTTTGCTTTCACTTGGAGGGGCATCCAATACACCTGGAATCGGTTCCCCCAGGGGTGGAAACACAGCCCTACCATTTGCCATGGACTGATCCAGTCTGCACTGGAACAAGGGGGAGCTCCTGAACACCTGCAGTACATCGATGATATCCTTGTATGGGGCAACACAGCAGAAGTTTTTGAGAAAGGGAAAAAAGTAATCCAAATTCTCCTGAAAGCTGGTTTTGCCATTAAACAGAGTAAGGTCAAGGGACCTGCACAGGAAATCCAGTTCCTGGGGGTAAAATGGCAGGATGGACGTCGCCGTATTCCAATGGATGTGATCAACAAAATAACGGCAATGTCTCCGCCAACTAACAAAAAGGAAACACAAGCTTTCCTAGGCCTTGTGGGATTCTGGAGAATGCATGTTCCAGGCTATAGTCAGCTTGTGAGTCCTCTATATCGAGTGACTCGAAAGATAATCTATTTCGAGTGGGGCCCTGAGCAACAACAGGCCTTTGAACAAATCAAACAAGAAATAGCTCGTGCAGTAGCCCTTGGGCCTGTCCGTACTGGACCAGCGGTGCAAAACATACTTTACACTGCAGCTGGGGAGCATGGCCTCACCTGGAGCCTCTGGCAGAAAACCTCAGAAGAAACTCGAGGTCGACCTCTGGGGTTCTGGAGAAAGGGCTATCGAGGATCAGAAGCCAATTACACCCCAATTGAAAAAGAGATACTAACAGCATATGAGGGTGTTCGAGCTGCTTCAGAAGTTGTGGGTACAGAAGCACAGCTCCTCTTGGCACCATGGCTACCTGTGTTACATTGGATATTCAAAGGGAAAATCCCCACTACACACCATGCGACTGACGCTACATGGAGTAAGTGGATAGCGTTAATTACACAGCGGGCTCGAATGGGAAAACCTAATTGCCCAGGAATCCTGGAAGAGATTATGGACTGGCCGGAAGGCAGAGATTTCGGAGTGCCAACAGAAGAGGTAACCCGTGCTGAAGAGGCACCACCATACAACGAGTTGCCAGAAGACAGAAAGCAGTATGTGTTGTTCATTGACGGATCCTGCCGTGTGGTAGGGAGCCATCGGAAATGGAAAGCTGCTGTGTGGAGTCCCACCCGACGAGTTGTGGAGGCCATGGAAGGGGAAGGCGAGTCAAGTCAGTATGCAGAAGTAAAAGCCATACAACTAGCCCTAGAGATTGCTGAAAGAGAAAAATGGCCAGTACTGTATCTCTACACCGACTCATGGATGGTGGCAAATGCTCTGTGGGGGTGGCTGCAGCAATGGAAACAGAGCAACTGGCAGCACAGAGGTAAACCTATCTGGGCTGCTACCCTGTGGCAAGATATTGCTGCTCGAGTAGAAAACCTGGACGTAAAAGTACGTCATGTGGATGCCCACATGCCCAAGAGTCGTGCTACTGAAGAACATCAGAACAACAAAGAGGCGGTGGACCTGGACTGGGGACGTAAGGGTGAGCTGTTTGTAGCTCGATGGGCCCATGAAACATCAGGGCATCTGTGGAGAGATGCCACATACAGATGGGCTCGTGATCGAGGGGTGGACCTGACCATTGAGGCCATCACACAGATTACCCATGAGTGTGAGATCTGTGCTGCAATCAAGAGAGCCATGAAGGTAAAATCTCCCTCGAACAGGGGGAGATGGCTAGGGTTTCAATATGGTGAGGCCTGGCAAATTGACTATATCGGACCACTCCCACAAACCCGCCAAGGCAAACGGTACATACTCACCATGGTTGAAGCAATTACTGAGTGGCTGGAAACATACCCCGTAAACCATGCCATGGCCCAAAACATTATCTTGGGCCTAGAAAGGCAAGTGCTGTGGCGTCATGGTACACCAGAAAGAATTGAGTCTGACAATGGGAGTCATTTCCGAAACAATTTGGTCACCTCCTGGGCCAAGAGGCATGGTATTGATTGGGTGTATCACATCCCTTATCACCCACAAGCCTCTGGGAAGGTTGAAAGGTACAATGGACTGTTAAAGACTATGTTAAGAGCATTGGGTGCTGGGACATGGAAACAATGGGACATAAATCTACCAGAAGCCACTTGGCTAGTTAATAACAGGGGGTCTGATAGCCGTGCTGATCCTGCTGAAAGAAAACCCCTACACACGGTGAAGGGAGCTAAAGTCCCTGTAGTGCATGTAGGAAAGTGGATGGGGAAGGCGGTGTGGGTTGCTCCTGCCTTGGGAAAAGGCAAACCCACTCGTGGGATTGTCTTTGCCCAAGGACCAGGGTATACCTAGTGGGTAATGCAGAACAATGGGGATATCAGGTGTGTGCCTCAAGGAGATCTAACTTTGGGAGAAAACTAATCTCTAATCTAAGTTATATGTTGTAGGAAGTCGCTGCAAGATCAATGACAGGTCAACTTTGCAAGGAACTGGGCAAGTGCAACAAGGTCTTGAGCTAAGCTGGTGCTGGCGTCCAGACATCCAACTCCACCTGCCCTGACTGACCACTTCGGCAGATGAAGACTAAATAGTCAACAGTTCTTATGGACGTTTTCCGAGAGAGACTTATAGAATGTAAAGATGTACCTACCTATCAATTTGTTAAAGAACAAGGAACAATGATGATGAGAAAATGCCAGAGTATAGGGGACCTGAGAGTGACACAAATGTTATGGAATAAGGGGTGGAGTTTGTACTGGGTCTGGCTGGGATGTTAACTTTCCCTGCAGCAGCCCATACAGCGCTGCGCTCTGCACTTGTAGCTAGAACAGCAGTGGTATCACACCGGTGTTGTGTCTGCTGCTGAGAAGTGCTGGCACAGCATCAGGACTCTCTCTAACCCTCCTAGGGGGTGGGCAAAAAAGTGAGAAAGAAACAACCAAAGGGATATTCCATACCATATGATGTCACACTCAGCAATAA
>NW_023312001.1:0-8296 GCF_011077185.1 Oxyura jamaicensis
TGTGAAATATGTTTCATTTGATTCGTGTCAGGATGAAACAATGCTAGGGCCACATGATGAAATGTAACTTTCTGTCTAAGAAAAACAGAGTGGTTAGTGTACATAGTTCTTGTATTGTGCTAACTAAAGGCCTAGCAATTTGTGTAAATAGAGGGCTTGAAGGACGAACACTGAGACTCGAGTCTGAGAGATAAGAGGACTAAGAAGTTTTTTTTTTTGGAAACCGCTGATTTCTGCATGAGACGCTGCCCAAGCCTCTGATGTCTGGCAGAGGGATCCACCAAATAAGGAGAAAGGGGGGAGCTGAAGGACAACTGAAAGACAAAGCTTGGGAGGCTATGAATCTCAGCACAAGAGACCCCCAGGAAGACCACCAGAGACTGATACGCATGCGCCCAGAGGGGGTCCGGATTCTGGGAACTAATTATAATAACCCTGCCTTTTCTAGGAATAGTGATGAATATGTATTAGTCTAGTAGTATAAAAATCAACCACGTGATTTAACAGGTGTGCGTCCTGGTGGAGCAGAGACTCCCAGCGCACCCAGCGCTGTTTGCTTGCCTCTATTCACTTAATAAATCACAAACTTTGATTAAAATCCTATTTGGAATTTTAGCAATTATCACAACTGGGGGCTCGTCCGGGATGGTCTTGGTTCCTGAATTCTGACTTGATCTAGGAGGGGCGCCCCACCACTCCTGTGGTGGCTCCTGCTCGAGTCAGGTCAGGACTAACACCATTTCGAACCTGAATAAGGGCAAGCAAAGAATTTGATTTTTTGAACTCCCTTGCCGGCTGCAGCATTGTATTTTGCCTGTAATTCTGCGCGCGAAGATCCGGACGAAGACGACGGAGTCATGAGTATTAAGCGTATACCGTTTGCCTGTGTGTGTAAGAGTGTGAATGAGACGGAACCTGGTTCCGAAGCGAGTGTGGAGGTCTTCTAACCACGGTTCCAATCTCCCGTGAGGGACTTGGCCGGTGAAGGACCGAAGTGATTCCTATAGGATTCGTGGGTGGGTGATAGTTTAAGGACCCCCTGCAAGACACTCTTACTGGGTAACCAAGGGCTGTAGGAATTGCCACAGTAAAATTCCTAGATGGGTCAGACAAAATCGAAGACCCGAGATCAGAAAAAAGGGATGAAATTACCAGACATACCTCCAGAAAGTCCGTTGGGGACAATGATTACAAATTGGGATGAAAGGGGCCCCAGAAAAGGAAAAAGTAAAGTAAAAATGATTCAGTATTGTATGGTAGAATGGCCGAAGAAACCTCTAAGGCCAAATGTATTCTGGCCTGTTTTTGGATCCTTTGAAGACTGGATTTGTCAGGCCTTAAATATACATGTTAATTCAAAGAAACCTTTTAGTCAGGAGGAAAGTGATTATGCAGAGTTATGGATTAGGGCTTCACATCCTTTTCCAGCCTCAATATTTACACTGAGAACAGATGAGAAGTCTGAGGAAGACAAAGAAAAAGAAGAAAAACGTGAAAAAGAAAAAGATGATGAATGGGAGCCGTTAGATAACTTACCACCCCCACTACCTCCATATCTTAACAATCCACCCCCGGCGGCTCCGGCGGCTGCTCCCCCTCCGGTTGCCGCAGGATCCTCATTAGTACCACCGTTGCCCCAGCCTCCGGTGGCCGTAGAATCTTCATTAGTACCACCGTTGCCCCTGCCTCCACCACCACCAACACTGGAAGTAGATCGACCTCCAGCAGCCTGTACGAGAAGTAAAACTGCTGCATATGAGGGAGCTTCTCTATATCCCTTACGAGAAGTACCCCTCGGAGGCAATCAGGGGGGGCATCGGGTTTGTGGCAGTGCCATTAAATACCACAGATGTAAGAAACTTTAAGAGAGAAATGGGGATTTTATTAGACGACCCTCTCGCAGTAGCTGAAAAACTAGACCAATTCCTAGGTCCTAATACTTATACCTGGGAAGAACTACAGTCCATTTTAGGGATCTTATTTACGGCCGAAGAAAGGGGAATGATCAGGCAAGCAGGAATGAGGATTTGGGAAAGACAGAATCAGGCAGGACTCCCGGGAGACCAAAAATGGCCAAATGTGGATCCCCACTGGGATCATCAACAACCACAAGGAAGGCAGAACATGAAGGATTTGAGAACATTAATCATACAGGGAATAAGGGAAGCGGTTCCCCGAGGAAAGAATATTCATAGAGCATTTAATGAACAACAGGGGAAAGATGAATCTCCAACAGAATGGTTGGAGAGATTACAAAAAAGTTTACAAATGTATTCTGGAATAGATCCAAATACAGTGGCCGGAACCGCACTTCTTAAAACACAATTTGTAGCTAAATCATGGGGGGACATAAGAAGGAAGTTAGAAAAACTGGAAAACTGGCCAGAAAGAGGATTAGAAGAATTACTTAGGGAAGCACAGAAAGTGTATGTCAGGAGAGATGAGGAGAAACAAAAAGCAAAAGCCAAGATCTTTGTAGCATCTGTAAGAGAAAGTCAGAGAGATAAGACCTTGTCCAGAGAAAGAAGGGAGAAAGGAGTAGACAAAACACACAGAGGACAGGCTTATCAAGAGAAAAGCACAATTCCTGTCTGTTACTACTGTAACAAGAAAGGGCATATTCAGAAGAACTGTCGTAAGCGGGAACAAGATGAGAAAATATTCAAAGAATAGGGGTGTCAGGGGCTATATTTTCTGGGGACTTCAACATCAACAGAGCCCTTGATAAAACTATTAATTGGTCCCAATAAAGAAGAAGTTTCATTCTTAGTGGACACAGGGGCTGAAAAATCCACTATCCAACAACTTCCAAGAGGAGTAGAAAAAGGGAAAAGTTATGTATCAGTAGTAGGGGCAAAAGGAGAGCCTTTTAAAGTACCTGTCTTAAAAGATATAGAAGTAGAAACAGAAGAGAAAATTTGTTTTAATGATTTACTGTTGCTCCCTGAAGCAGAGCACAATTTATTAGGAAGGGACTTGATTTTAAAATTAAACCTGAGCATTCATAGTCAAGGAGACAAATTGCAGATTAAATTGTACACTTTAACACAAGAAGATGAGGAATCTATTAACCCTTCAGTATGGTATAAAGAAGGGGAAATTGGAAAAATAGAAATGACCCCTATAAGTGTTCAAATAATAGATCCACATCGTCCAATCAGAATCAAACAATACCCTATACCAATGGAGGGTCGAAAAGGATTAAAACCTGTAGTAGACAGACTCCTGGAGGGAGGAAATTTAGAACCATGTATGTCACCTCATAATACACCCATCCTCCCGGTAAAAAAATCAGATGGGTCCTACAGGATGGTACAAGACCTGAGAGCTGTCAATCAGAGAACAATTACTAAATTTCCTGTGGTGGCAAATCCCTATACTTTACTGAGTAATGTATCTCCCAGACATACGTGGTATAGTGTAATAGATTTGAAAGATGCTTTTTGGTCCTGCCCTCTAGATGAGGGATCCAGAGATTATTTTGCCTTTGAATGGGAGGATCCCGAAATAGGACGAAAACAACAATTAAGATGGACTGTGCTGCCACAGGGATTTACAGAATCACCAAATCTATTTGAACAAACTTTAGAGAAGATCTTACAAGATTTCACAAGGAAGTAAAATTATTGCAATATGTGGATGATCTATTAGTGGCAGGAGAAACTGAGGAAGAAACACGAGAAGCCACTATTAAATTATTAAACTTCCTAGGAGAAAAGGGATTAAAAGTATCCCAATCAAAATTGCAATTTGTGGAGCAGGAAGTAAAATACTTAGGGCATTGGCTGAGTGGAGGGAAAAAGAAGTTAGATCCTAACAGGGCATCTGGTATTCTATCTTTAAGACCCCCACAAACTAAAAAAGAAATTTGGCAAATACTAGGATTATTAGGATATTGTAGACCATGGCTTGAGAATTATAGTGAAAAAGTCAAATTTTTATATGAAAAATTAACTAATGACCGGCTTAAGTGGTTTACAGAGGATGATCAAAAATTCGAGGAAATAAAATTGGCATTAATACAAGCACCTGTATTAAGCCTCCCAGATCTGGAAAAACCTTTCTATCTTTTTGTGAATACATCAAATCAGACAGCATATGGAGTTCTTACTCAAGATTGGGCAGGAATTAAGAAACCTGTAGGGTATTGTTCTAAGTTACTCAGTCCAGTAAGCAGAGGCTGGCCTGCCTGTCTTCAAGCTTTAGTCGCTACAGCATTGTTAATAGAGGAAGTTAGAAAGATTACCTTCAGTGCCTCTTTAAAGGTATATACTCCACACAATGTCCGAAGTGTCTTACAACAGAAAGCAGAGAAACGGTTAACAGATAGCCGAATCCTAAAGTATGAGGCAATATTAATTGATTCCCCTGACTTGGAACTGAGAGTAACCTCTGCTCAGAATCCAGCACAATTTTTGTCTGGAGAACCATCTGACAAATTACAACATAATTGCTTAGAGGTAATTGAGACCCAGACAAAGGGAAGGCCAGATTTAAGAGACACTGAGTTGCAAAAAGGGGAAGCGCTGTTTGTAGATGGTTCTTCCCGAGTAGTGGAAGGAAAAAGAAAATCAGGATATGCAATAATTAATAAGGACCTAGAACCTGTGGAATCAGGGCCTTTAAGTCCATCATGGTCAGCTCAGGCTTGTGAGCTGTATGCCTTATGTAGGGCCCTGGAACTATTAAAAGGAAAAAGTGGGACTATATTTACAGATTCAAAATATGCATATGGGGTGGTTCACACTTTTGGAAAAATTTGGGAAGAAAGAGGTTTAATTAACACTCAAGGAAGAAATCTCATACATCAAGAATTAATAGTAAAAATTTTAAGGGCACTAAGAGAACCGAAGGAGATAGCAGTAGTACATGTGAGAGGACACCAAAAAGGATTAGATTATCGAATCAGGGGAAATAATTTAGCGGATAAAGAAGCCCAAAGAGCGGCCTTGAGGACTCTGGTCGTTAAAATTAATGTAATACAGGAGGGAGAAAAACAAGAAGAAGAAGGGGAAGAAAAGTTTACTCCTGAAGAACAAACGAAATTGGAGAGAATAGGGGCTAAATTAGAACAAGGAAAATGGACACTGCCTGACAGACGAGAGATATTACCAAAAGCCTGTACGAGACAAATATTAGAACGGTTACATGCACACACCCATTGGGGTACAAAAGCATTAAGTGATCATTTCCTTAAACAATTCGGTTGTATCGGGATTTATGAAATAGCAAAGCAAATTACACAAGGTTGTTTAACTTGTCAGAAGATAAATAAGAAAGTGTTTCGACAAGCGGCCACAGGGGGGAGAAAGACAGCTTACAGACCTTTCGAAAAAGTGCAAGTTGATTTCACTGAATTGCCTAAGGTAGGGAGGATAAAATATCTGTTGGTAATAGTGGATCATTTATCACAGTGGGTTGAAGCATATCCTGTAGCACGAGCTACAGCACAAGTGGTGGTAAAAATTTTATTAGAACACCTAATACCCAGATATGGGATAATCCAGTATATTGATTCTGATCAGGGCACACACTTTACTTCAAAAGTAATAAAATGATGTCAATCATTAGGTATTCAGTGGGAATACCACACTCCATGGCACCCACAAAGCTCGGGAAAAGTAGAAAGAATGAATCAAACAATAAAACAACAATTGGCTAAATTAATGATCGAGACACAAATGCCCTGGACAAAGTGTTTACCATTGGCACTTTTGAATATTAGAACTGAACCACACAGTGAGACTGGATTATCACCATATGAAATGTTATATGGCATGCCTTATTCTCAAGGGATGCCTCTAGGGAATAATGTGGTTGAAGATCATAATATTCAGAAGTATATAATCACCATTGGAAGAAGATTAAAAGAACTAAGATAAATTGGAATGATGGCTCAAACACCACCTTTAGGATTTGCAATCCACCAGCTAAAACCAGGAGATAAGGTTCTAATAAGAACCTGGAAAGGAAAAAGCCTATCTCCTATATGGGAAGGGCCCTTTCTTGTTTTACTTACTACTGAAACAGCTGTGAGAACAGCAGAAAGGGGTTGGACCCACGCATCCAGAGTGAAGGGGCCAATAACCACCGAAGCTTGAAGGGTTGAATCCACTCCTGGGGAAATGGAAATAATACTCTGGTAATGAAGCTATGCGTGAATTAAGGGCACCAGGTAAAAAGGACAAGCCTAGAAGGAGAAAAGGGAGAAGGCAAGACCGGGGTAGGACTCTCCACTGCGGTGTGTATGGTCTACCCCTATGGGTATTGACTGCCGAGTGAGAGGGCCTCGACCGGACTTCTCCCATACTAAGGTTAAGTTGTCCCAAGGAAAATAATATAAGAATCTTTTAAAAATTCATATAAAGTTGTGATTAGTTTTCCAGGAGCCGGATCGCCCTGAAAAGCTGAATGGTAACACAGCCCAAATCGATCCTGGAAGCGGGCCCAACCTCTTGATTGGAGACGTTTACTACACTCTCAAGACTGGACGGAACAAAGGATAAGAAATGCTATACTTCCTGGTATTGTTATTACAGGGGCAATTGAGCCATGGGCAAGAATGGGGAAATAACTTTTTCACTCTGGGGGAGGAAGTGGCTAAGGCCTTTAGCCTTAGTAACTGCTGGGTTTGTGGTGGACCGGGGGGGGAGCTGGAAATTGGCCCTGGGTAGCTGGCCCGGTCGAACCTAAGTGGTGGGTTAGTAATTTGAGTGAAGTTCATAATGGGACGCAATTTTGGAAAGAGGAAGGAGACCCGTGGAAATTGCACTCGTCAGATCGGGGTATATACTGTTTAAACAGAACAGGAACGGTACCGGTGGGAAAAAGCATTTGCAACTGGACTTTGTCTCCTGGATATGATTGTACTGATCCTGAATGTAAACCTATAAACTGCACAGCACACAGTGGGAAATGGAACGCCACACATGTCCAGCTGAGAAACGGGACTTGGCTGAAATGCTCATATAAAGAATTCTTTGGACCTGGATGTGAAGCCGTGGCAAGAGCACAAGCAACGAGACAATTTGATGGTCAGATATTGAGCTGTCAGCGGGATAACGCCACTAAAGAACAACATGTGGTAAGGGTCTACCGCTGGAAATGGCAAAATGAAAATGGGGAGAGGGTGTTCTTTAAATATTTCTGGTCAGCTCATAATATGACAGGTTGCCAAAAAGGACTTAATTGTACTTGTGAGTGGAAATCTGATGCAGGGGCTTGGAGGTGTACATATGGAAAAAACATTGTAACAGGACCACTCGGTAACAAAGATACCCTGTACTTTCATGCTCCAAGAAACAAAGAAGGGTGGGATGGTCCTTTTCCAAACGGAACGTGGGCTCTAAAGGGACATTATTGGGTGTGTGGCAAACATGCTTATAAGAGACTACCGAAAAACTGGTCTGGCATATGCTATGTGGGGTACATAAGACCCTTGTTCTTTTTATTGTCACAAATACAAGGGAATAATTTAGGAATAAGACTATATGATGATCTGAATAGAATACAACGATCCATTGATGCTTCCTTAGCAGGGGGTAGTGCTCAAAAATGGGGAGAAAATGAGTGGCCTCCTGAAAGAATCATACAGTATTACGGACCAGCTACCTGGAAACCGAACGAGGTAGTATCAGGAGCCCGGGAACCTATTTATAATCTGAATCGAATAATTAGACTGCAAGCTGTCCTCGAAATTATAACCAATCAAACAGCGGCAGCTTTGGATCTTTTAGCTGATCAGTCCACCCAGATGAGGAATGCCATATTTCAACATAGAATGGTTTTAGACTATTTACTAGCAGAAGAAGGAGGTGTGTGTGGAAAACTGAATGATTTTAATTGTTGCTTACTAATCGATGATAATGGGAAAGTGGTTAAACAAATAATGAAGGAAAACAGAAAATTGGCTCATGTCCCAGTACAAACTTGGAGGGGTACGGATTGGGATTTGTTTTCGTGGCTGCCTGGAGGACCATGGGTTAAAAGAATATTGTTTGTGTTTTCATGTGGTATAATGATGTTATTATTTTTACCTTGTACGATACCTTGCTTTACATTACTAATACACCGAATAATAAATAGTACCCAGTTTGTAATGACTTCAATAGAGAAGAAAGGTGATGTATCAGTAATGATGCTTAAGAAATGGACTTCCCTCCCAGAACCGACAGATGAGATCCAATTGTTACTAGAAAAGGTCGAAGAGAAAACACGAATCAATACTATGGAAAAAGGAAGTGGGGAATTGTGAAATATGTTTCATTTGATTCGTGTCAGGATGAAACAATGCTAG
>NW_023312002.1:0-5426 GCF_011077185.1 Oxyura jamaicensis
CTTAATAAATCACAAAAATCCTATTTGGGACTTAATCATTTATCACAATTGGGGGCTCGTCCGGGATGGTCTTGGTTCCTGAATTCTGACTGGATCTAGGAGGGGCGCCCCACCATTTGGTTGCTCCTGTTCGAGTCAGGTCGGGACTAACACCATCCTGAACCTGAATAAAGGCAAGCAAAGAATTTGATTTTTTTATGAGCTCCCTTGCCAGCTGCAGCATTGTATTTTGCCCGTAATTCTGCGCGCGAAGATCCGAACGAAGACGACGGAGTCGTGAGTATTTGAAGTGTGTACCGTTCGGTTGGGTGGGATTCGGTTGCCTGTGTGTGTAAGAGTGTGACTGAGACGGAACCTAGTTCCGAAGCGAGTGTGGAGGTCTTCTAACCGCGGTTCCAATCTCCCGCGAGGGACTTGGCCGGTGAAGGACCGAAGTGATTCCTATAGGATTCGTGGGTGGGTGATAGGTCCTAAACCCCCTGCAAGACACTCTTACCGGGTAGCCAAGGGCTGTAGGAATTGCCACAGTAAAATTCCTAGATGGGTCAGACAAAATTGAAGACCCGGAACCAGAGAAAAGGGAGCAAATTAAAAATGGTTCAGTACTATGTGATAAAATGGTCAAATCAGGATATCCAATAATTAATAAGGACCTAGAACCTGTGGAGTCAAGACCTTTGAGTCCATCACGGTCAGCTCAGGCTTGTGAGCTGTATGCTCTATGTAGAGCCCTGGAACTATTAAAGGGGAAAAGTGTGGCTATATTTACAGCATGTTGAACTGAATGAACTCCCTGTGTCTGAATCACTACCAGAAAGCAGTGTTGTACAACAAAAACTGGAAGTTTCTCCAAAGATGTTGCCACTAAATTAATAGTATTAATTAATAAAATATAATTGATTAAAAAGTACTCATCTACTGCCATGAAATACTGTTACTATTAAACTTTATGTTCTGGTTTGGAGACAAAAAGGAATATAGTTAAGGCATGAGCATGTGATTTTCTGTTTCCTTAAGGTGGTGAGCTTTAATTCTATTCATGCTAAGTCTCAGTGAGACATACCAGCATCCTTGTGGACCCACTCATTTTAATGCTGTAAAATCGTGGGTCAGATGATTCAAAGCCTTAATGTAATGTACTCAAGTAGGGGAAAGGTGAATTGGTATCATTTATTTTAAAAAGTCATATGGTGGATTTGGATTTGTTTGTTTGTTTCTAAGTTTGTACTAATATAAAAATCACGAGCACGCTTGTTGAAAAGTGAAAGTTATTTTTCTGTAAGTGCATTTACTCTACTTTTGAACAAACAGAAGTATCAAATACTTGTTTAAATATTAAGTTGGTGTTTTGAGCCTGCAAAATTTAATATTGGCTTTAAAACTCTGCTTTCATAAGTACCATTTATTATATCACTATATTTCTGATGTTTGCATAATCATAAAAGGACCTCAAAACTTGAATACACAGACTGAAATAAAAGCTGAGAGCCTTGAATATGTCAGTGTGCTATATAGTGGCCTTTGAGGACTGTCATGATAACCCTTTTACATTACATTACAAAGTTAATGTTTTAGTCCTAAACTTTCAGGACCTCTTAGTACAGAAGAAAGCTTTATACAATTACTGATGTAAATTTCTTGAAAAATATATATTTTTGTGTCCAGTTGTATTATTCAAGTGTTCCTTTGTATCAATTTATGTATGCTTCTGTTGTGGTTTAACCCGGCCAGCAGCTAAACACCACACAGCCGTTCGCTCATCCTCCCCCCTCTATCGGATAGGGGAGAGAAACGAGAAAAACTGAAGCCTGCGGGTTGAGATAGAGACAGTTTATTGGGACAGAAAATAATAATAATGATGTGTACGGAGCGGGTGGTGCATGGTGCACTTGCTTGCTATCCGCTGACCGATGCCCAGCCTGTCCCCAGGTGGCTGGCCCCCCCACCCCAGCTAGCCACCCCTATGCATTGTTTAGCATGACATCAGATGGTATGGAATACCCCTTTGGCCAGTTTGGGTCAGCTGTCCTGGGTCTGTCCCCTCCCAGCTCCTGCTGCACCCCCAGCCTGCCCGCTGGCAGGACAGAGTGAGGAGCTGAAAAGTCCTTGGCTTAGTGTAAGCACTGCTCTGCAGCAATTAAAACATCAGTGTGTTATCAACATTAGTCTCATTCTAAATTCAAAACATAGCACTCTACCAGCTACTGGGAGGAAAATTAATTCTATCCTAACTAAACCAGGACAGCTTCTAAAACAAAGAAGGAAGAGTAGGGGTGTGAAACCTAGGAAAAGATAGATAAAGTATGCTATGTTTTTTAATTTTTTTTAATCGATGGACGGAAGGTCCTTGCATCTGTCCGTGCAGGAGAAAAAGCGACAAACAGATCTAGAAGACAGATCTGGGAGAAACTCAGTTAAAGGAAGAGCACAAGTCATGGAAAAATAAAGAAATAAATAAAAATAAAAAATTACAGCACCAATTACTGGGAAGGGCCCTACACTCTAATAACTTGGGGGCCGAGGTTGTGCTTGTGTTTTAACAGAAGCCGGTCCTAGATGGATGTCAGCACCATGAGTCTGTCCGGCCGTCTCATCATCTGCCTTAACATGATCACAGCACCCTCCTCTGCGGTTTGGACTCCAGCTCAAACAAAAAACAACGTCTGGGAGTGTCCAGCTGGCATATGCAGGACCCACAAACAAGGACTCCAGGAGCTGGAGGGGCAGCCAAACCCCCCCCCTGCCTGGGCAGCACTCAGTACCTGCCTTTCCCAGGGATGTGGTTACAAAGTTTGTTAAAGATAGAATTAGTATGCCTGGTAGTTTTTCTCTGTGTTTTAGTTTGTGTTAATCGTGCTTTCTTAATTTGTGTTAATCATGCTTTTTTATGTTAAAGAAGGGGGAGATGTGGGAGTGTGGCCATGGGGGTCGACAAGCCCCATGGTTGGTGATATCATCAGGAATGTAAAGAGTTTGGAGAAGGGAACAAAGAGGGGTGATTCAGAAAATGCCTTGCTGTTTTGGGTTGCTTGTTCTCCGGAATGGTGGTAAAAATGTTATTAGAACACTTAATACCTAGATATGGGATAATCCAGTACATTGATTCTGATCAGGGCACACACTTTACTTCTAAAATAATAAAATTATTATGTCAATAATTAGGCTTTCAGTGGGAATACCACACTCCGTGGCACCCACAAAGCTCGGGGAAAGTAGAAAGAATGAATCAAACAATAAAACAACAATTGGCTAAGTTAATGATCGAGACACAAATGCCCTGGACGAAATGCTTACTTTTAAATATTAGAACTAAACTACACACTGAGACTGGTTTATCACCATGTGAAATGTTATATGGCCTTATTCTCAAGGGATGCCCTTAGGGAACGATGTAGTTGAGGATCGTAGTATCCAGAAATATATAATTACCATTGGTAGAAGATTAAAAGAGCTAAGAGAAACTGGGATGATGGCTCAGACACCACCTTTAGGATTTGCGATTCACCAGTTAAAACCAGGAGATAGGGTTCTAATAAAAACATGGCAAGAAGAAAACTTATCTCCCCTCTGGGAAGGACCTTTTCTTGTTTTATTAAAAAGAAAACAACCGATATTTATTAACTGCTATCTATTAGCTGTTATCTGTTAACAAGGAAACAGCTGTGAGAACTGCTGAAAAAGGATGGACACGTGTCGAGAGGTCCAGTGGAAGAGTGGAAAGTAACATCGGAACCAGGAGAAACTAAACTAACAGATGGACTTGAAGAAGCTTTCATCAGAGTATAAGCTAAGTTGCTGTGGGAATTTTATTGTAATTACTCCTTTATTGTAATTACTCCAAATTTATTGTAATTACTTCTGTAAAATTAGTAAACAAAGAACCTCTTGAATAGATACCTACTAAGAGAAGAGATTTATCAATAACAGGGATCGGTTAAGCATTATCCCCTGAAGGTACTGAGAAGGTACATCTGCAATGTACACCCCTTTAAGATTAGGGAAGAGGGCAAGACCGGATAGGGAACTGGTGCTGCGGCTGGGAAGGTCTGCCAAGGGCTGCAACCCCTTCGGGCTGTGACCGCCGAGCACTATGGCTCTTACCGGACCTCTTCTAGTCCTACTTGGGGTGAGTTTCTTGGCCCAAGCTATGGCCAACAACTGCAGTCAACTAGAAAAGGATGCTTGAGCTCCCAGACATTGGTGTATCATACTGTCTATGACTGTAAAGGCCAGAAAAGAGGAAGCTGCATTTTTAACCTAACTCAGTATGCTCTATGCAGAGAAATTAATTGGAACAAGTGAAATTGTAACCACCCTGAATACCTCAGTGTCAATAACCTTTGATGCCTGTGATATTATAGATGAAGAACCATATACTGATTGTGGAAGCCTGAGCTGGAAGAGATATAGTAACCAGCCCAAGTACATTTGTCCTAGAAAGGGTAAAACAGTGACTTCTACGTGTTACACTGATTGGATAAGAGATTATCCATGGGACCGGAGTTATCATTACTGCGGACCCTCAAATTGGGGTTGTGCTTGTTGGAGTACGGATCCTGGGGCTATAGGACCCCAATAGATATGCTTAATAGAATATTTAGGTTGCAAGCTGTAGTAGAAATAGTTGTGAATAAAACTGGAGATGCACTCGGATTAATTGCAAAACAAAATACCAAGATGGGAACTGCTTTGTATCAAAATTGCTTAGCTTTAGATTATTTGCTAGCACAAGAAGGAGGAGTCTGTGGAAAATTTAACCTTAAGTAACTGCTGTTTAGATATTGATGATGAAGGAAAAGCTGTGAATGAACTTGTAAAAAGAAATGAAGAAAATTGCACATGTCCCAGTTCAAATTTGGAATGAAATCAATTTAAGAAAATTATGGAGGGACTTTATGTGGTTGTGGCTTACTAGAATCAGGATAGTTTTATTGGGAATATGTGGAGGGTTGTTTAATAATTCAATAATTCCATGTTTAATACCCTGTTTTACCTGACTAATACACTCGGTTATACAAGGAATGCAAATATCTGTGGTACGTGTTGACCCAGAACCAGGGTAAGGGAAAACCCATTCCCTGATGATAATAAAAACAAAAGAGGATCCAAAATTGGTACCAATTTGGCAAGTATTGACTCGATTGAATAATAATAATAAAAAAACACAAATCAATACCATGAAAAAAAAGAAATGGGGGATTGTGAAATGTGTTTATTTGATTCGTGTCAGTATGGAACAATGCTAGGGCCGCATGATGAAATATAAGCTCCTATTTAAGAAAAACAGAGTGATTAGTGTACATAGTTCTTGTATCATGCAAAGGAATGATCCAGCAATTTGTGTAAATAGAGGGTTTGAAGGGCGAAAATTGAGACTCGAGTCTGGGAGATAAGAGGACCAAGGAGTTTTTTTTAGGAAACTGCAG
>NW_023312003.1:0-5124 GCF_011077185.1 Oxyura jamaicensis
AATAATAATAATAATAATAATAATAATAATAATAATAATAATAATAAATGGACCTGGCTTCAGAAAACAGAGGCAATTGGTTAACCTCTTTCTAGGGCAATTGGCCCCCTCATATCAGAAAGAAATTGTCTTAGGCTGCAGGATAAACTTACAACAGTCAGGAATAAGGGGGACCTGGGGCATCTACCCTAGCAGGTGCACTGGTTGAAATAAAGCTAGGGAACAAAGAGAGAGGCTTGAATTTTTGTTGGTTAAGGGAGCTTCTTTCTCTGTGTTAATTACTCTGTAAATGTAATAGGAGCAACTGGCCAACAGGAAAAGGCATTTTTTTGCAATGCTTGAAATTTAAATTGGGAAAAAATGATTGGAATTACAAAATGACAAAAATAGTCAAGTTTGTTTCATGGTACTAGATTTAAAGGATGCCTTTTTCGGCCTGCCCGTGGCAAATGAAAAACAGAAACTCTTTGCCTTTGAATGGGAAAATCCTAATAGAGGATGGAAAACTCAGATTACTTGGACAGTGTTACCACAGGGGTTCAAGAATAGCCCCACCATATTCAGGAAACAACAAGCCTGTGATCTTGAAGTTTGAAAAAGCCCTTCAGGAAAAGGGGACACTGTTGCAATACGCAAATGATAACTACTGAAGAAGAAAAGGAATGTGTATCATGGACTGTTAGTTTACTAATATTTTTTTCGGCACTAATACTATGAACCCAGCCTCTTTCCTCAGTAACTATTTCCAGATCACCAGATCTTGCATCAAGACCATGAACACGGTGTACTCCAGCTGACCAGACTTCTAGGAAACACCCCTAGAAGATGTGGAGGATTAGTACATAGATGGCAGCAGCTTCGTCCACTGGGGATTGTGCCTCACAGGATATGTGGTAACAAACATCAGCCCAAAAGGTGGAAATCATCACCTTGATAAGAGTTCTTGAGCTGGCAAACATTTGGACAGATTTGAAATATGCCTTTGGTATGGTGCATGCACACGGGGGAATTTGGAAGGAGAGAGGACTTTTATCTTCCTCAATTAAACATGCAGAAGAGACTGATAACAGGTATTAGGGAAGAAGGAAAAAGGAGACCCAGACAGGGACAGCCTCGGCTAGGCAAGGATCAATGTGCCCTTTGTAAGAAATGTGGGCATTGGAAAAACAAATGCCTGGAACAGAAAAGAAATGGAAAAGGAAACTGGGGAAGGGAGGTGGTAGTCGCGTGTGCAAAAGATGACTGAAGAGGACCGAGGGAATTTACCCCAGCAGATCCGCTGGTTATAAAAATGAAGCTGGGGAAGGAGAGAAAAGAGGTGGAACTTCTGGTGGATGCGAGGGCAACATATTCAGTTTTATATAAAGCATTAGTATCAATGGGAAATGATTACGTTGTAGTGAAGCGGGCAACTGGCCAATCAGAAATAGCGTATTTCTGCAAACCATTGAAATATAAATATGGGAAACAGTGGGGCATTCACAAGTTCCTATACATGCCCAACTCCCAGAGTCACTCCTAGGGAGAGATTTATTGGAAAGATTACAAGCAACCATTTCATTTAAAAATGGGAAGATTATTCTGGAGGTAAATGATCTGGAGGTAAATGATATGTGGAATTGTTGAGTTTGATATTGACAGCTATTGAGACCAAAGAGGAAATTAGTGAGGAAATCCTAAGTCAAGTGTTTTCTGGAGTATGATCTTCTAATGTACCAGGGAAGGCGAAAAATGCACTTCCAATACAAATTAAACTGAAGAAAGGAAAACAGCCAGTCAGAATTAAACAGTACCCCTTGAAAAGGAAGACAGAGAAGGAATTAGCCTGATAATTGATTAAAATGCTTAACATCAGAACTAACTTGGTTTACCGTTTTAGACCTGAAGGATGCCTTCTTTTGCCTCCCTCTCCATGAAGCCAGCCAGAAAATCTTTGCATTTGATTGGACAAGCCCTAAGAGTGGGCACAAAATACAGCTCACATGGACAAGATTGCCTCAGAAATTTAAGAACTCACCCACCTTGTTCGGAGAACTACTTGCAGAGGACTGGGAGACCTGGGAAGCCCCATCAGGAGAAGGAAGGCTGTTGCAGTATGTAGAATACCTCCTCATAACCACCCCGACAGAAGAAGCATGTGTGGCCTGGATGGGGATTGCCCTGGGAATACTAGCACAGGACCTGGGCCCATATCGAAGGGCAGTTCCTTATTTTTCTAAGCAGCTGGATGCTGCTGCCAAGGGATGGCCTGGATGCCTCAGAGCTGTTGCAGCAGTGGTGCTAAATATCCAGGAAGCACACAGGTTCACCTTGGGCCAGAAAATAACTGTGCTAGTGACTCACACAGTGTCTGCAGTGCTGGAAGTGAAAGACGGTCACTGGCTTTCCCTACAAAGGTTCTTGAAATACGAAGCTATCATGGTAGATAGAAATAGTGGTAACTAACATTGTCAACCCAGCTTCATTCCTCAGAGGAAACCAAGGGGAATCAGTACATCATGACTGTCTGGAGACCATCGAAGCTACCTACTCCAGCCGTCCAGATCTGAAGGATACTCCTTTTGATGATGTGGAGATCTGGTTTACTGATGGGAGCAGCTACGTTATCAGCGGAAAATGACATCCTGGGTATGCAGTTACCACTTGCAAAGAGGTAATAAAGTCCAGACCTTTACCAACAGATACCTCTGCACAAAAGGCCGAGATAGTTGCTCTGACCCGTGCCTTGGAAATGGCAAAAGGAAAGAAGATAAACATCTATACAGACTTGAGATATACATTTGGGGTTGTACATGCACACGGAGCCATCTGGAAAGAGGACTGTTGAACTCACAAGGGAAAAACATCAAACATGTGAAAGAGATAATGTGATTATTGGAAGTGGTTCAGCTCCCTGAAAAGGCAGCAATCATGCACATTAAGGCACACCAGAAAGTGAGCTCAAAATTGGAGAAAGGAAATGATCTGGCGGACAGAGAGGCAAAAGAAGCAGCAGAAGGTGGGGTAGCAACTGAAGGAGCCCTGATTCCAGATGGGCAGATTCCCCTTGAAGGTAAGCCTGTATATAACAAATAGGATAGAAAATTAATCGAAAGTCAAAAGGGAAAATATAACCAAGAGGGATGGGCTATTACCAAAGAAGGGAAGGGGAAGCTAGTCATCCCCTCCAATTTATTGTAGTCACTGGTAAAGAAAAAACACCAGAAAACACATTGGGGAATAGATGCTTTGTATAACTATCTAATTGGAAAAATTATTGCCAGGAACTTATATGCTACCATCACTCAAATAACTTAATGTGATCTTTGTCTCCAGACTAACCCCAAAAATGCCCCCAAACCAAAATTGAGTCAAATTGGAAAAGGCCATGGGCCTGGGCAACAGTGGCAAATTGACTTTTCTAAACTTCCAAGAAAAGGGGGGTGTCGATATTTACTGGTGTTAACAGATACCTTTTCAGGATGGCCAGAGGTTTTCCCTAGTAGGACTGCCAAAGCCCGAGAGGTAACTAAGTCTCTTGTAGAGAAAACTTTGAAACCACAGTGGGAAGGACTATACCAGGTGCTCCTTACTACCTTCACCGCAATTAAGATCAAGGAACAGAGTGCCTGGATTCACCATTCTCGAGTGAAGAAAGCTCCAGAAGCCCCCTGGAAAGTAACGCCAGGTGACGGTGAACTGAAACTGAAGCTTAGTCGAACAAAATGAGGACATTACGGTCGGGAGTATTTAGTAACGTAATTAGCAGAAATTTAGTTAACAGAATCATTTTATTTTTGTGGCTTATAGTTGTAATTGTGATTCAAGAATTGGAAGGTGCCTCTGTGACAATAGAGAATGGTGAGTGGCCTTGGTCCGAAGCTGTAACAACAGAAGAGCATTAATGGAAAGTTAGAAGTTGTGGTTATTTGGCGAACAAATGATGACCATTTACATACATTATCAGAATGGCAAAAATTAGGGGAAGAGTGGACACACCAAAGAACCATAGGAGACAAAATTAAAATAAGGTGCCGAATGATTAATGGAACAACCCACAGGAAAGTAGCAGGGATTTTAGTAAAACCGATTTCCAGAAGTGGCCAATAAGAAGGTTGTATCCACCCAGGTAACAGCCCAGGCAGGCAACAGCTGCCTTGATCATTAGGGAAGGATTTGTGAAAGCAACACAATTGATGCTCAGGATGTACGTCTTGACACTGAGCAAGGTGTTTGCCACTTTGAAATTCATCCAAATACTAGTCAAAAGACTGTGCTTGTATATATTGGTCAAGGGGGTGTGTGTTTAAGAACTGCTTGTGCTTTTGTAGAGGTAGATAAGGAAAACGTAACTCTCCCTAGCAAAAATCATTCTAACATTTGTATTTGTAACTTTGTTAGAATTATCGGATGTGATTTTCTATATTTGGCACCAGTGGTATCCCACCAGTCTGATCAAGTCTGACAACACAATATATATGAACCTCACCTTAGTGAAATAAACAGAGTTTTGCAGAAAATAAAACAAGACACAAATCACAACTGGTGGGATGCCCACTTCAGATGGTCACCAACTGCAACCGGGATTTTGAACACATTATGTCATCCAATTATTGTTTTATTGATATTAGTTGGTATAAGTTTAATATTGTTTCTTTTTTTAAATGCTTGTTTGGAATTGGAAATTGTTACAATGAATTGCGATATTAGCTTCCTTGACGAAAGTACAAGGCAAGGCATTGAGGGATACATATCAGAGAGCTTGGGAAGAAAATTTTTTATATTAAGTAAAAGAATTTACTAAGATTTTCCAGAAAAGGGGGGACTGAAACATGGGATTAGAAATTAGAGAGTGACTGATTAAGAATAAATACATAGACAACACTCATTGTTTAATATGTGCTACATTTGCGATGTACTGGGCCTATGCTGAGCCTAGGCCTCCTGATGAGGCCCTGGGGCTCTAAGAACCAGATCAACCTAACCTTATTGTTCGGACTGTGAGCAAGGGCTCAAAGATAAGGAGGACTGTTTACAAAGGATAAGATAAACATGCAAGGCCTCAAGATAACAGGAGCCCCTCGGACCCCAAGAACCAGACCAAACCAACCTTATGGCTCAGATTGTTACCAAGGGCTCAGGGAG
>NW_023312004.1:0-2461 GCF_011077185.1 Oxyura jamaicensis
TGTAATATTTTAGGGGATAAAAGACAATGCACGTGAGCGAGTTGTTGCGCATGACTTTGGTGGGACTACCCCCCGTGCTGCCCAGCGCTGAATAAACATACCTACTTTACAATCTTATTGTGGAGTCAGTTTTCGCAAGTCATTTGGCGAGCCAGGCAGGAGACACTATGCTCGGCTGCGGGATCGACTGCGGAGCGGACGCCCCTAGGTGCACCCCGAGTATTTTTCTTGGAGGGGACTCCACTCCCATTCGCTCACCACGGGAGCAGACAAGGACCTCCTGAAGCTGCGGACAAACGGTATGTTTTACAGTACAGGAAGGGCCTGTAAGTCGTACGCGTGGTCGGGGCAGCTGGTAAATCGCGCAGAGACGTCTGGCGTGCAGCATAGTCCCCGTAAGGGAGGAGGGTACCCTACAGGCTGACCGATAGAGCGGTAAAATTGGATTTTGTAACCGATAGAGTGGCCACTAGCGATCTTGGGAGTAGATTGAGCAAATCCAAGGTTACCGCTGCATCCCATTTTTGGGAGCCAGGATGGACCTGCTAATGACTGTATAAGAAGCAGGAGAAGGGTAAGCGGGCCTCTCACAATTTTGACAAGGTTACCTGGGTAATGTTTGCAGCTGCTGGAGGAATACTAACTGGAGTGTTAATAATTGTATGTCGTATTCATAAATGTCCAGGTATTTTGTGTTGAAAGTATTTGTGTAAGTGTATGTGTTTGAAACAAAGTGGAGTGGGTCACTCCACGAGGAACACAGTCAGAGACAATACTTGTTTGGTTGGTTATCATTCTAAATTATATACTCTTGTGGTGTGGATGAGATGTGCTAGGGGGCCTCTGTGTGATTGCTTGCGGCTGGAGATGAACGAAGTGCATGACAGACCGAAAAGAAGTGCTGTTTTATCCGAGTGTTCATGGTGGTGCCCAATATATATGCCCAGAGGTGTATCTTGTGATCTTATTTTTGTTAAATGTTTTGAGTGGCAAGAAGAAAGGCAGAAGCATTATCTAAGTAACAGTTTAGAAGTTTTCGTATATTCGCTGTGGTATTTGGTCAGTTTCCCAAGTATTGGGGGGGGAGGGGGCTGACTGCTTATCAAAGTGGCAAAAAGGAGAGAGTCACTTCTTTGGTGGTTCGGGCTTGAGCCCTGGAAATTTGGTAAGAAGGCGGAGAGCAAATTTATTTAGGCCTCAATACCTTTTAAACCCCCATATTGATGGATACGCAGGAGTGATTCCTTGTTTTGTATTGGCTTACTAACAAAGTGCATGAGAAAAATTGGCATTTGGCTTGAAATTCGGTCCTTTTGAAATGTAAATTTTGTGGAAAAGGTGGTGTGGTTTGTCTAGAAGATGGAAGGCTGAGTGCTTCATGTGTTTTCCTGAAGTCCTGTGGATTTATGATTGGAACAGGGTTCACTAATAATCTGAAACAGTAAAGTTTGTATGTGGAAAGAAGAGTTTAATCCCAGAAAACTAGAACATTTGGAAAGAAGATTAGGAAAAGATAGTAAAAAACTGTAATAAAATGGTTTGTGTGGAAATTGAAACAAGGGACAGTATCTAATAAGGAATAGTAATTAATAAATAAATGGGAATGGGAAACCAAGGAAATGAGCAATATCCAAAACAAAGACGTTTTAAAGAAAGCCTCCTTGGGTGCATATTGGCACATTGGAAGGATATCATTAGAACTGGGGGCACAGAAAGCAAGAGGACTTTCACTAAGTATTGCAATCAACGGTGGCCACTATATAAGCTAAATGGCCACTTTATGGATCAATTGACTATAACAATATCTTGCAATGTTTTTGAGGAGAGAAGGGAAATGGTATGATATGTTGTATACTGATATGTTGTTTCAGCATCTTGGAGGGAAAAGGTATGGAATTAAGTTGGCCCCTGACTGAGCCTTTGGTGTTGGCATTAGAAAAGTACAGGCTGGAGAAAGATAAAGGAAATGTTAAAAGGGTTGCTGAAGGTGTTAAAGGTGTGGCATGTAGTATTTGATGAAGCTGTTTTAAGTTGAATGAGCAGGGAAAGAGGATATAGGGATGTTAATAGTTCTGCCTCAACCCGAGGCTGAGATCTCAAAATCACGGGTGTGAGCCCTCTGGGGCAGAGGGATCACGATGGGTCTGAGAGAGCTGCTTTTCTGTTTCCATTACAACTAACTCTTAAAACAACCTGAGTTCACATGTGAGCTCAGATTGCCAATGAGACTGCTCAGGGAACTATCAACGATTGCATTCCCCTGACCGACCGCCCCCCCAACTGAGACCCTAATCACCGTGGAAATTATGAACGGCTATACCAAAATCTGGTTAAATTGGGAATTGAGAATTTGTTCCCACAAGGTCCAAAAGAAACCGCTATGGAATTTTTGGACCAACTTTTGAAATGCAATGAATAATAATAATAATAATAATAATAATAATAATAATAATAATAATAA
>NW_023312005.1:0-5799 GCF_011077185.1 Oxyura jamaicensis
CTTAATAAATCACAAAAATCCTATTTGGGACTTAATCATTTATCACAATTGGGGGCTCGTCCGGGATGGTCTTGGTTCCTGAATTCTGACTGGATCTAGGAGGGGCGCCCCACCATTTGGTGGCTCCTGTTCGAGTCAGGTCGGGACTAACACCATCCTGAACCTGAATAAAGGCAAGCAAAGAATTTGATTTTTTTATGAGCTCCCTTGCCGGCTGCAGCATTGTATTTTGCCCGTAATTCTGCGCGCGAAGATCCGAACGAAGACGACGGAGTCGTGAGTATTTGAAGTGTGTACCGTTCGGTTGGGTGGGATTCGGTTGCCTGTGTGTGTAAGAGTGTGACTGAGACGGAACCTAGTTCCGAAGCGAGTGTGGAGTTCTTCTAACCGCGGTTCCAATCTCCCACGAGGGACTTGGCCGGTGAAGGACCGAAGTGATTCCTATAGGATTCGTGGGTGGGTGATAGGTCCTAAACCCCCTGCAAGACACTCTTACCGGGTAGCCAAGGGCTGTAGGAATTGCCACAGTAAAATTCCTAGATGGGTCAGACAAAATTGAAGACCCGGAACCAGAGAAAAGGGAGCAAATTAAAAATGGTTCAGTACTATGTGATAAAACGGTCAAATCAGGATATCCAATAATTAATAAGGACCTAGAACCTGTGGAGTCAGGACCTCTGAGTCCATCACGGTCAGCTCAGGCTTGTGAGCTGTATGCTCTGTGTAGAGCCCTGGAACTATTAAAGGGGAAAAGTGGGGCTATATTTACAGCATGTTGAACTGAATGAACTCCCTGTGTCTGAATCACTACCAGAAAGCAGTGTTGTACAACAAAAACTGGAAGTTTCTCCAAAGATGTTGCCACTAAATTAATAATATTAATTAATAAAATATAATTGATTAAAAAGTACTCATCTACTGCCATGAAATACTGTTACTATTAAACTTTATGTTCTGGTTTGGAGACAAAAAGGAATATAGTTAAGGCATGAGCATGTGATTTTCTGTTTCCTTAAGGTGGTGAGCTTTAATTCTATTCATGCTAAGTCTCAGTGAGACATACCAGCATCCTTGTGGACCCACTCATTTTAATGCTGTAAAATCGTGGGTCAGATGATTCAAAGCCTTAATGTAATGTACTCAAGTAGGGGAAAGGTGAATTGGTATCATTTATTTTAAAAAGTCATATGGTGGATTTGGATTTGTTTGTTTGTTTCTAAGTTTGTACTAATATAAAAATCACGAGCACGCTTGTTGAAAAGTGAAAGTTATTTTTCTGTAAGTGCATTTACTCTTTCTATTTTTGAACAAACAGAAGTATCAAATACTTGTTTAAATATTAAGTTGGTGTTTTGAGCCTGCAAAATTGAATATTGGCTTTAAAACTCTGCTTTCATAAGTACCATTTATTATATCACTATATTTCTGATGTTTGCATAATCATAAAAGGACCTCAAAACTTGAATACACAGACTGAAATAAAAGCTGAGAGCCTTGAATATGTCAGTGTGCTATATAGTGGCCTTTGAGGACTGTCATGATAACCCTTTTACATTACATTACAAAGTTAATGTTTTAGTCCTAAACTTTCAGGACCTCTTAGTACAGAAGAAAGCTTTATACAATTACTGATGTAAATTTCTTGAAAAATATATATTTTTGTGTCCAGTTGTATTATTCAAGTGTTCCTTTGTATCAATTTATGTATGCTTCTGTTGTGGTTTAACCCGGCCGGCAGCTAAACACCACACAGCCGTTCGCTCATCCTCCCCCCTCTATGGGATAGGGGAGAGAAACGAGAAAAACTGAAGCCTGCGGGTTGAGATAGAGACAGTTTATTGGGACAGAAAATAATAATAATGATGTGTACGGAGCGGGTGGTGCATGGTGCACTTGCTTGCTATCCGCTGACCGATGCCCAGCCTGTCCCCAGGTGGCTGGCCCCCCCACCCCGGCTAGCCACCCCTATGCATTGTTTAGCATGACATCAGATGGGATGGAATACCCCTTTGGCCAGTTTGGGTCAGCTGTCCTGGGTCTGTCCCCTCCCAGCTCCTGCTGCACCCCCAGCCTGCCTGCTGGCAGGACAGAGTGAGGAGCTGAAAAGTCCTTGGCTTAGTGTAAGCACTGCTCTGCAGCAATTAAAACATCAGCGTGTTATCAACATTAGTCTCATTCTAAATTCAAAACATAGCACTCTACCAGCTACTGGGAGGAAAATTAATTCTATCCTAACTAAACCAGGACAGCTTCTAAAACAAAGAAGGAAGAGTAGGGGTGTGAAACCTAGGAAAAGATAGATAAAGTATGCTATGTTTTTTAATTTTTTTTAATCGATGGACGGAAGGTCCTTGCATCTGTCCGTGCAGGAGAAAAAGCGACAAACAGATCTAGAAGACAGATCTGGGAGAAACTCAGTTAAAGGAAGAGCACAAGTCATGGAAAAATAAATAAATAAATAAAAATAAAAAATTACAGCACCAATTACTGGGAAGGGCCCTACACTCTAATAACTTGGGGGCCGAGGTTGTGCTTGTGTTTTAACAGAAGCCGGTCCTAGATGGATGTCAGCACCATGAGTCTGTCCGGCCGTCTCATCATCTGCCTTAACATGATCACAGCACCCTCCTCTGCGGTTTGGACTCCAGCTCAAACAAAAAACAACGTCTGGGAGTGTCTGGCTGGCATATGCAGGACCCACAAACAAGGACTCCAGGAGCTGGAGGGGCAGCCAAACCCCCCCCCTGCCTGGGCAGCACTCAGTACCTGTCTTTCCCAGGGATGTGGTTACAAAGTTTGTTAAAGATAGAATTAGTATGCCTGGTAGTTTTTCTCTGTGTTTTAGTTTGTGTTAATCGTGCTTTCTTAATTTGTGTTAATCATGCTTTTTTATGTTAAAGAAGGGGGAGATGTGGGAGTGTGGCCATGGGGGTCGACAAGCGCCATGGTTGGTGATAACATCAGGAATGTAAAGAGTTTGGAGAAGGGAACAAAGAGGGGTGATTCAGAAAATGCCTTGCTGTTTTGGGTTGCTTGTTCTCCGGAATGGTGGTAAAAATGTTATTAGAACACTTAATACCTAGATATGGGATAATCCAGTACATTGATTCTGATCAGGGCACACACTTTACTTCTAAAATAATAAAATTATTATGTCAATAATTAGGCTTTCAGTGGGAATACCACACTCTGTGGCACCCACAAAGCTCGGGGAAAGTAGAAAGAATGAATCAAACAATAAAACAACAATTGGCTAAGTTAATGATCGAGACACAAATGCCCTGGACGAAATGCTTACTTTTAAATATTAGAACTAAACTACACACTGAGACTGGATTATCACCATGTGAAATGTTATATGGCCTTATTCTCAAGGGATGCCCTTAGGGAACAATGTAGTTGAGGATCGTAGTATCCAGAAATATATAATTACCATTGGTAGAAGATTAAAAGAGCTAAGAGCAACTGGGATGATGGCTCAGACACCACCTTTAGGATTTGCAATTCACCAGTTAAAACCAGGAGATAGGGTTCCAATAAAAACATGGAAAGAAGAAAGCTTATCTCCCCTCTGGGAAGGACCTTTTCTTGTTTTATTAAAAAGAAAACAACCAATATTTATTAACTGTTATCTATTAGTTGTTATCTATTAACAAGGAAACAGCTGTGAGAACTGCTGAAAAAGGATGGACACGTGTCGAGAGGTCCAGTGGAAGAGTGGAAAGTAACATCGGAACCAGGAGAAACTAAACTAACAGATGGACTTGAAGAAGCTTTCATCAGAGTATAAGCTAAGTTGCTGTGGGAATTTTATTGTAATTACTCCTTTATTGTAATTACTCCAAATTTATTGTAATTACTTCTGTAAAATTAGTAAACAAAGAACCTCTTGAATAGATACCTACTAAGAGAAGAGATTTATCAATAACAGGGATCAGTTAAGCATTATCCCCTGAAGGTACTGAGAAGGTACATCTGCAGTGTATACCCCTCTAAGATTAGGGAAGAGGGCAAGACCGGATAGGGAACTGGTGCTGCGGCTGGGAAGGTCTGCCAAGGGCTGCAACCCCTTCGGGCTGTGACCGCCGAGCACTATGGCCCTTACCGGACCTCTTCTAGTCCTACTTGGGGTGAGTTTCTTGGCCCAAGCTATGGCCAACAACTGCAGTCAACTAGAAAAGGATGGTTGAGCTCCCAGACATTGGTGTATCATACTGTCTATGACTGTAAAGGCCAGAAAAGAGGAAGCTGCATTTTTAACCTAACTCAGTATGCTCTATGCGGAGAAATTAATTGGAACAAGTGAAATTGTAACCACCCTGAATACCTCAGTGTCAATAACCTTTGATGCCTGTGATATTATAGATGAAGACCCATATACTGATTGTGGAAGCCTGAGCTGGAAGAGATATAGTAACCAGCCCAAGTACATTTGTCCTAGAAAGGGTAAAACAGTGACTTCTACATGTTACACTGATTGGATAAGAGATTATCCATGGGACCGGAGTTATCATTACTGCAGACCCTCAAATTGGGGTTGTGCTTGTTGGAGTACGGATCCTGGGGCTATAGGACCCCAATAGATATGCTTAATAGAATATTTAGGTTGCAAGCTGTAGTAGAAATAGTTGTGAATAAAACTGGAGATGCACTCGGATTAATTGCAAAACAAAATACCAGGATGGGAACTGCTTTGTATCAAAATTGCTTAGCTTTAGATTATTTGCTAGCACAAGAAGGAGGAGTCTGTGGAAAATTTAACCTTAAGTAACTGTTGTGAATGAACTTGTAAAAAGAAATGAAGAAAATTGCACATGTCCCAGTTCAAATTTGGAATGAAAGCAATTTAAGAAAATTATGGAGGGACTTTATGGGTAGTGGTTGGCTTACTAGAATCAGGATAGTTTTATTGGGAATATGTGGAGGGTTGTTTAATAATTCAATAATTCCATGTTTAATACCCTGTTTTACCTGACTAATACACTCGGTTATACAAGGAATGCAAATATCTGTGGTACGTGTTGACCCAGAACCAGGGTAAGGGAAAACCCATTCCCTGATGATAATAAAACAAAAGAGGATCCAAAATTGGTACCAATTTGGCAAGTATTGACTCGATTGAATAATAATAATAATAATAAAAACACGAATCAATACCATGAAAAAAAAAGAAATGGGGGATTGTGAAATGTGTTTATTTGATTCGTGTCAGTATGGAACAATGCTAGGGCCGCATGATGAAATATAAGCTCGTATTTAAGAAAAACAGAGTGATTAGTGTACATAGTTCTTGTATCATGCAAAGGAACGATCCAGCAATTTGTGTAAATAGAGGGTTTGAAGGGCAAACATTGAGACTCTAGTCTGGGAGATAAGAGGACCAAGGAGTTTTTTTAGGAAACTGCAGACTTTTGCATGGGACGCTGCGCAAGCCTCTGATAACCAGCAAAGAGATCCACCAAATAAGGAGAAAGGGGGAGTTGAAGGACGACCGAAGGACAAAGCCTGGGAGGAAGACTACGAGCCTTCAGCACAAGAGACCCCCAGAAAGACCACCAGAGACTGCTACGCATGCGTCCAGAGAGGGTTTGGATTCCAGGAACTAATTGTAATAACCCCGCCTTTTCTAGGACTAGTGATGAATATGTATTAGTCTAGGAGCATAAAAATCAGACACCTGATGTAACAGGTGTGCGTCCTGGTAGAGCAGAGACTCCCGGTGCACCCAGCGCTGTTTGCTTGCCTCTATTCGCTTAATAAATCACAAAAATCCTATTTGGGACTTAATCATTTATCACA
>NW_023312006.1:0-3581 GCF_011077185.1 Oxyura jamaicensis
CCGTATCCTGGAAGGCACAGACTGTTCCACCTCTTCCTCAAAGGCAGCTGTGATGCACCTCCTGCTCACTACACCCTTGCCAAGACGGCACAGGAGGTGTCCTGCTGCAGCTGGATGACATCCTCTGGTACCCATGCTGCTGCCTAGAGGAGAAATACCGTTGAGCCTTCCTCCTAGGAAATAAAAGGGTGCCCGAGGAGGTTGTCTTACCCTCGGTCTTCTGAACAACCATCCTGCTCAACCTCTCGCAGTACCTGGTGCTGGAACCAGCTGCCCAAGCCCAGGTGCTGCACAAGTTCCAGGAGCTACAAGACCAGCTCCAAGTGTTGTTAACCTACAGACATCAACAGAGGTCTCCACACAAAGCGCTGTGTTTGTGGGGTTCACAGCTGGCAGCGGACATTGACCTCATCCCTTGGGGAAGAAAAGGAGGGAATGTGAGAAATGAAACCCCCCAGCAGTAGCAATGTCTTCTTCTGGACGATCCTTTCTGCGCAGCAGGAAATGAAGACAGCAGCTACAAAAAAAAATGACTTTCCCACTCCGTTCCCCTTGCACTGGTTTGGCCTGGGTGACAATTTCAGGCTCTGGGGCAGAGAATCTCCTCAGCCCAGAGACTCTCTGGGGAGAACTGAGTACTCTGCACATGAAGAAGACAGTGGGAATTGATCCTCACCCCTGGGAACAGTCGTGGAGGAATCGTGCATGTGTTCCGGACTGTGGGCAAGCTGGATTAGAGGAATTCATCAAAAGCAGAGTCTGGGGAATCTCACCCAACCCAGACCAAGAAGCCATTGCAAGCGGGCTTACAACAGAGCACGCTGTCACCCCCGGGACAGTGACGGCCCAGCCTGTGTGAGAGAGTTCCCTGGGAGACCTTCAGCTTTGCAAAAATGGCAATAAACTAGCTCTCTTCCTGAATGTCTGTGCAGCACTTTATTGGGGAAAGTAGGCATAGGTTGCTACCTGCTCAGCTGCAGTGGAATCAGGGCAGCATTTGGAGGTAAGATGTATCAAAACAGAATGCTTCCTGTAGCACAACATTTCTTGAACAATACCTGTAGTCTCAGAGAGCATTGTTTGGAAAGGGATTATTATTACACAGCGGCCTGTGACATGAAAATTAGATGTCATGAGTCACTTACACGTCCAACTTTCAATGTTACCAGAGTTCTCATGAAGATACTTGACTACTGCTGTAAAAGGGACAATCCCAGTAAGCCAGCACGGTTCCTACTGGCTTTCTGGGAAGAAGTGCCAAAGGCTGAGTCTTTTCTTGGACATTTGAATGGACATAAAATAACTTTACGCTTGCAAGTATGTTAGCAAAGATTAGATTGATGCATAGTATTTTAGCATCACCATGTCTTATATTTCTTTCTCTGGCCTTCTGGAGAGCCCACCCCTTGGTACTTGGAAACTTGCTTCAAAGCCACTGTTACAATCATCAGTTTCATCACTTGCTATTGCTGCTTCTCCCCAAGGAGCTGCTTTCAGATGGAGGATCATCCCATTAAGAATCACAGGAAGACCTATACAGCATGCTGGGTTACTATATTCCAATTGAAAGATCTTAATTTTATGACCGGAGATTCAGCTTTTCAGGAGGTAGTCCTCTGGCTGCTGATAGACTGCTCATGTGCAAAGTGCTGCTTTCCCCCCACACCTCCAAAGCTGTATCTCACAAGCAGCTGAAGAGATCACTCACACCAGGTACAGGTACAAGCCAGACATTGCCTGATCCGTTAGAGTAGTGAATCCCTCCAGGCCAGGGTCACTGCAAGGTGCTCGCTGCTCCTGAGGCAGATTTCATGAGAAGCAAGGGCAGAACAGCCTCTGTTTTATGGCCTCGAAAAGGTACTGGCGTAAAGGCAATGTGGAGTAGGACCACCGGGTTCAGAAAAATTTACTACACACTGTGTGAGTCATGGACACTCCCCTAGAAATTCCATTAAATGAAAGTTTGGAGGGGATGGCTGCCCCTGGCAGCTCACTGCTCTTGGGTTTGTAGGTTGTGGGTGCCGGGGCCTTGGTGCCCAAGGCAGCCGTGCATCAGCTGGGCGGTGCAGCATCTGTGACACGGCTCTGACGCCTGTCACGTGTCAGAGACATGTCACAATGGGGAGCTGTCCTCAAGGGAGCGAGCGCCGGGTAGTCTGCTTCATTTGGACTCGGGCGATCCGTGAATATGGTGTGTGGGGGAAGGCTGGGCTGGGCAAGGGCTGCCGCACGCATGGGGGGGGCGGGGGGAGATGTTCTGAGCCTGCACCTGGGGCCCAGAAACTCAGGGCCACACCGCAGGCAGGGCCTGGTGCTGCCACAGGGGGATGGGAGCAAGGGTAAAGGGACTCCCAGGGAGTCTCTGCCCGGGGCCTGTGTCCCCTTCAAGCCTGCCGACACCCAGCCACGCAGTGCTCACAAGCCCTGCTTTTGCCCCCTCCAAGACCACCCCTCTTACCTGCCCCGCTCCCCCAGCCACCAGCTCCCTCCCAGCCAGACCCCCTAACCCCCTTTCTCTCCCCTCTCCTCCAGGCCGTGGCTGAGTGGATTGTCTTTGTCCTGTCTGTGGTGGGAAGCCGCTATGTGGGGCATGTCAACGAACAGGCTGACATGTCCATGCTCGAGCGGATGTGGCAGCGTGAGGAGCAGCAGAGACGGGAGATGGCTCGGCTGCTAGACGAGATGGAGCACAAGGTGGCTGTCGAGGAAGCCACGCTCTCCACTGTGTTCCAGCAGTGGCATATCTGGGCCATTGTTGGAGCCTTTGTCCTGCTCTGTGGGCTCTGCTGGCTGGCCAGGCGAAGGAAGACAAAGCCTGCCAGAAGCAGAAAGGAGCTCAGCTCGAGCAGTGAGGAGGAGGGAGAAGAGGACAATGAGCAAAAAGACCGCAGTGGTGCACGGCGTGCTTTCAGGCCTTTGGAAAAGCTCAGTCCTGGGCCCATGCAGGAACTGACCATCGTGTGCAAGGAGCTAGTAGGAGACCTCCTCTGCATCTGCCGAATGCTTTCCAAGAACGTTTTCATGCCACAGCTGCACCTAGACACGGGGATGAATGACACCTACAGCGACTGGAATCTCCGGAAGGATGGCTTATTCTACAGCCTGCAGGTGTTCCTGGATCCACCTCCTGGATTCTCCTTCCTCCTCGACTTGGACCCCACAGGGCAGTGGCCAAAGAGGCACTCCGGCGTCCGGGTGGAACGGAAGTGCGAGTGCTCCAGGGAGAGGCTGCTGGGGGATGTGAAGTGCATCCTCCACCATCCCAATGACAACCTGGGGAAGAATCAGGCCTCACATCTCCTACACACCCTCTGCACCCAGTCCTACCTAGACACGGAGAAAGTCGCCTCCTGGGTCCAAGTGCTGGTGAAAAAGGCCTGGGTGCTTTTGCCTATGTCGCACCACTGCCAGCTAACAGTGCTGCCCTCCTCCCACTCCTGCAAGTTACAGGTGACAAACGCCTCCCAGAGGACCATCTTCATCGAGATGATTTTTGCCATGCAGCAAGCTGAATAGCTTAGGCTGCAGCATCAGCTAGGCAGGGGCTGGCTTCACCATCAGCACGCCGTGAGAGACATCAC
>NW_023312007.1:0-970 GCF_011077185.1 Oxyura jamaicensis
CGAGGGGCAGTGCCAGCTCACCCTGGAAGGCCCCCAGTGCTTGTAAGTGCCACTGGGACACCCCAGGGACACCTTCAGGGCCTTGTTGGGGGCTCTTGGCCCCACCAAATGACATGGGGCCAGGCCAGGGGTCTTGGCAGAACACTCAGCCCCACATCTCCTCCCCACAGCTGCCGTGAGACCAACCTCTACTGGTACCAGGGCAATCGGTGCAAGAGCCGGGTCAGCAAGATGGCCGTGGGCATGGGCCTGTCTGTGGCGGCCTTGTGCTTGGTCATCTTCATCCTTGCTGCCTTCCTCTTCAGGGCCAAGAGGCAGAAGTTGTCGGACAGGTGGGGAGACCCCGTGGGGTGGGGAGAGGGAGGCGGTGGGCATGGGAGGACCTCCACAAGTAGAGGCCCTCCTCCATCTGTGGAAGTCCTCCATGGAGTCTCCAGTTGTAGAGTCTCCATCCGTGGAAGTCCTCAATCGCAGCCGTCCGTGGTGCTTGGCCCCACCTCTGGTGGTCCTGATGGAGCAGGGCTTGTCCCCCCTGGTGTCTCCAAGACCCCCAGTTGCCTCCAGGCCTGCTCCCGATGTCACAGCCTCTATGCCCCCCCCAGGTCCAGCGAGCCGATGGAGACCAAGCAGCACTGGTATGAGGAAGTGGATGAAAAGTGGAGCCTCCCCGGGGGCTTCACCATCCAGAATGAAGGTAAGGGGTTGGGGGGGGAATCCACTGATAGGATGATGGGATGATGGGATGGGGGGTTGGTGGGACGCCAACCCGGGACACCCCCGTTGAGCTCCTTCACCCCACAGGTGCCCATGAGGACACCATGCGGGTTGACCTGCAGTCCGTGGACACCTCGGCACAGGTAAGTCCCCCCACCCATCCGAAGGGGGGGGACATGGGTGGGGTAGCACCCCCACCCCTCTCATGACCTCACCATGTGACCCCCCCCCTTAAACCCCTCCAGGTCCAGATCCA
>NW_023312007.1:1070-4962 GCF_011077185.1 Oxyura jamaicensis
CACCAGGATGCTGCCTCCCCCCCCCCCCCCCAAGGACCCACAAAGCACTTTGGGATACCCCCCCTGCTTTTTGGGGAGTCATGACCTCATGTTGGGGATCGTGGCCCTGCCTTTTAGGATCACGACCCCCACCCTTCCTGTAGCACTTCATTTGGCCCCTACCTCTGCTTGCACATACTGGTCCTGGCCCTGCTCTCCTGGTGATGACCTCACTTGGGGGGCCATGATGTCATTTCCAGGGTTTCCCCCCCCGCTCCCCCCCAGTCACTTTAAGGGTCAGGACCCCCCTTCCCCTGCATAGGGCTGGGCCCCCTCCAATTCCTAATAAATAACTATCAAGTCACTGGTGGCACTGGTTTGTACTGGGATGGCTCCAGCATGCCTGGGGCTGTTAATTCCTTGCCCTGGGGCAGCCCCAGGTGAGGACACGTGGCTCCTCGCCACAGAGGGGCAAAGTTCCCCACTGCCACTCCTGCCCCAGGCATGGCTCCGCACCAGGATGCTGCTGGTGGCACTGGGGGGCTGGGGGGCACCAAGATGGGGTCTTGCACCCGGACCTTCCTCCTCCTCTTCCTCCTCCTCCCCTATGGAGATGCAGCGGGTGAGTGGAGCCCAGCCGGGGGACACTGAAACACAGATGTGGGGGGTGGGTGGGGGCGGCCTCCCCTGGGGCATCTCCTTGGGGTGTGTTGGGGATGTTGAGGGGGGAATTGGCCTCCACGGCCCGAGGTGGCACCGTCCTGGTGGGGATGGGGACAGGGGACATTGGGGACATGGATAGAGACAAGGACGGGGACAAGGACACTGGGGACGGGGATGGGAACACCACACAAGTCGTCGTCCCCCAGGGTGCCGGCAGTTACAAGGGGGAGTGGAGGCCAAGAATTTGTCCTCCCAGCTGTCTCTGTCCTCATGTGAAGCTCCCGAGGTGCTCAAGTGCGTCCTCACCCCACCACGCCTTGCACAACCCACAGGTGTGCAAACAGGCCTGGGGAGGGTGGAGGGAGAAAGTGAAAGAGAGGCAGAAGGTGGAGGGGCGAGGACACAGGGAAGGCAGGATGGGGCGAAGGGAAAGCTGGAGGGCAAGGTGGGGCTGCTGAGGGGGGCAGAGTGCGGACGGTTCACGTGAGAGTGACCTGGAGGAGAGGCGAGAACAGGAACTGTGGGGAACGGAGAGGAACGGGGAAGTCCTTGCCCACATCTGAGAGGTGATAACAGCAGGGAGGACTTGGCTGAGCCACGCTCACGCTGTACTCAGGCGCCGCCACGAGCACTGAGGGCACCGTGAGCACTGCAGTATACACGTCCCCTGGGGCCTCCACGGCGGCTACAACAACCACGAGCATCAGCGCTACTTCCACCACCTCGAGCCCAACCAACAGCACCACCACCACAAGCCCAACCACCAGCACCTCGAGCCCAACCATCACCTTGAGCCTGACAACCACCACCATGAGCCCAACCACCACCACCACCACGAGCTCAACCACCACCAACACAGGCACAATCTCGAGCCTGACCACCACCACCAGCCCGACCACCACCACTGCCTCGAGCCCGGCCAACACCACCTCGAGCCCGGCCAACACCACCACCTCAAGCCCAACCACCACCACGACCACCACCACGAGCCCGACCACCACCACCACCATGCGCCCGAGCACCACCACCACCCCAGGTACCACACCTCCCACCCTTGGCTGCCCCAGGGCAGGTTCCTCACCCCGCACCTCCCAGCCCCACCTCACATGGTCTTTTCCAGGGTTCTGTGATAACGGAGGCACTTGGGTCAACGGCCACTGCGTGTGCTCCCCGGGATACACGGGCAACACCTGCAGTTACGGCGAGAGCAGCATCGAGACCAAAGCCGGTAGGGAGCCCTCTGCACCCATCTCCAGCCCATGGGGGGCAAATCTTCTGGGGAAAACCAGGAGGGGGCTTCCTCATGGGGACGGCATGGTCTCTGAGCAGGGCACAAACTCACAGCACCCAAAGGTGTTGGCAGTGAGGTCACTAAACAGGGTGTTATCATGGAGCACCCAAAGGTGTGGGCAAGGTGTTTCCAAACAAGCACAACGTCCTACAGCATCCAAAGGTGTGGGTAAGGAGTTCCCCAACCACCACAGGGTCCCAGAGCACCCAAAGGCACAAGGAGAAGCATGGGGTAGGGGAACCACAACTGAGGTCCAAACAGTGGAAGCCAAGGATCAGGTACCATCACCCCCACCCCCACCCCCACCCCCACCCCCACCCCCACCCCCACCCCTTAGCATAGCTCCAGAGGGATGGGGGCTCGCCCTTAAATGCCCCCCCTGCAGCAATAAGCAGAGGCTGGGGGTCCCAGGTGAGGCCCGTTGGAGCCGTTAAGGCTCGTTAGTGCCCTGCAGGGCTCAGCAACAATGTCCATGGTCATGCTGGGGTTGTCTCCTGCTCCTGAGTCTCATCTCCTGCCTTCACCCAAAGAGACCAATGTGTCCGTGAGCGTGGAGCTGCGAGTCACCAACCAGGAGTTCTCCGAGGACCTCCAGAACAAAAGCTCTGAAACCTACAAGAGCTTTGTCCACAGCTTCACCCAGCAGGTGAGACGCTGCTCATACCCCCCATGGGATCTCCTCCATCCTCGTTGGGTGGGGGAACCCAAGGTGGGGAAGGAACTTTCAAGGGAAGGGCAGGAGAAGGGGAAGGGAGAGGGCCCCCGATACCCGCCCTGCAGCCTCCTTCTCTTCCAGATGGACATCGTCTACCGCAACATTGAAGGCTACCAGGGTATCGAGATCCTGAGTCTGTCGTGAGTGTTGGGCTGCTGATCTCTGGGAGAGGGTTTTGGGGTGCTCAGACTGCCATTGGGGTACTCCAACTGGTATTAGGGTGCTCCAACTGGCCTCATGCTGGTCAATGATGAGGGGACATTGGGGTGCTCCAACTGGCATTGGGGTTACACCAATGGGCATTGGGGTGTCCCCTCAGGAAGGGCAGCATCGTGGTGGATCACGCCATCATTGTCGCTCTGCTGGTGACCGCCGATACCGTGGAGAAGATCAGTAATGTCACCCAGAATGTGAAGGAGATCATCCAAGCAGCGTCCCAGCAGCAAAACTGCACTGAGAACAGTGAGTCTCTGCCCCCCAGGGACAGGGTTGGGACCCCCAGGGACAGGGCTGGGGCCTCCATGACAGGGATGGGGTTGGGTCCCCCATGATGGGGTTGGGTCCTTCCGTGACAGGGCTAGGGTCACCAGGCACAGGGTAGGGTCCTCTGTCATGGGGTTGGGGCCCTGGGGACCCCTTTGGGCCTAGGCCTTGGGGTCATGGTTGGAGTCTTCCAGGGATAGGGTTGGGGCCCTGGGGAACCGTTTAGGCCTACGCCTTGGGGATGAGGCTGTACCTTCTGGGGACAGGGTTGGGGCCCTTTGGACAGTGTTGGGGCCTCCTGGACATGGTTGAGGCCCTGGGGATCCATTCGGGCCTAGGCCTGGGGCAGACTTGGGGCCTCCAGGGACAGGGTTGGGGCCCTGGGGACCCCTGAGGCCTGGGGGCTCTGCCACGTGGCCTCTCCCTCTCCTTCCCAGGCACCTTCTGCTTCAACGCCTCCGAAGTGACGGTCACCCAAACCTCGTTTGAGTTCAACGCAACAGGTGAGCCTGCGGGGTGGGCTGCTCAGGGTTGACCATGAGCTGGGGGCCATGGGTGTCTCCCCCTGGCCAACCCTTGTCCCCCCCCCACAGCGTATTGCCGCCAGGTCGCACCCAAGGGCTTTGAGGACTTCTACTACCCCAACACCACCAAAAGCGGCCTCAGCTGCGTGTCCAACTGCTCGGCCAACACCGCCAGTGCCATCGACTGCAACGAGGGGCAGTGCCAGCTCACCCTGGAAGGCCCCCAGTGCTTGTAAG
>NW_023312008.1:0-5862 GCF_011077185.1 Oxyura jamaicensis
ATTGTGATAAATGATTAAGTCCCAGATAGGATTTTTGTGATTTATTAAGCGAATAGAGGCAAGCAAACAGCGCTGGGTGCACCGGGAGTCTCTGCTCTACCAGGACGCACCCCTGTTACATCAGGTGTCTGATTTTTATGCTCCTAGACTAATACATATTCATCACTATTCCTAGAAAAGGCGGGGTTATTATAATTAGTTCCTGGAATCCAAACCCTCTCTGGACGCATGCGTAGCAGTCTCTGGTGGTCTTTCTGGGGGTCTCTTGTGCTGAAGGCTCGTAGTCTTCCTCCCAGGCTTTGTCCTTTGGTCGTCCTTCAACTCCCCCTTTCTCCTTATTTGGTGGATGTCTTTGCTGGTTATCAGAGACTTGCGCAGCGTCCCATGCAAAAGTCTGCAGTTTCCTAAAAATAAACTCCTTGGTCCTCTTATCTCCCGGACTAGAGTCTCAATGTTCGCCCTTCAAACCCTCTATTTACACAAATTGCTGGATCGTTCCTTTGCATGATACAAGAACTATGTACACTAATCACTCTGTTTTCTTAAATAGGAGCTTATATTTCATCATGCAGCCCTAGCATTGTTCCATACTGACACAAATCAAATAAACACATTTCACAATCCCCCATTTCTTTTTTTTTCATGGTATTGATTCGTGTTTTTTTTATTATTATTATTATTATTCAATCGAGTCAATACTTGCCAAATTGGTACCAATTTTGGATCCTCTTTTGTTTTTATTATCATCAGGGAATGGGTTTTCCCTTACCCTGGTTCTGGATCAACAGGCACCACAGATATTTGCATTCCTTGTATAACCGAGTGTATTAGTCTGGTAAAACAGGGTATTAAACATGAAATTACTGAATTCTTAAACAACCCTCCACATATTCCTAATACAACTATCCTGATTCTAGTAAGCCAACCACCACCCATAAAGTCCCTCCATAATTCTCTTAAATTGATTTCATTTCAAGTTTGAACTGGGACATGTGCAATTTTCTTCATTTCTTTTTACAAGTTCATTCACAGCTTTTCCTTCATCATCAATATCTAAACAGCAGTTACTTAAGGTTAAATTTTCCACAGACTCCTCCTTCTTGTGCTAGCAAATAATCTAAAGCTAAGCAAT
Organism: Oxyura jamaicensis; assembly: GCF_011077185.1. Lineage (NCBI taxonomy): Eukaryota > Metazoa > Chordata > Aves > Anseriformes > Anatidae > Oxyura > Oxyura jamaicensis. Next base: position 1,133 of record NW_023312008.1, read on the forward strand.
TTTGATACAAAGCAGTTCCCATCTTGGTATTTTGTTTTGCAATTAATCCGAGTGCATCTCCAGTTTTATTCACAACTATTTCTACTACAGCTTGCAACCTAATTATTCTATTAAGCATATCTATTGGGGTCCTATAGCCCCAGGATCTGTACTCCAACAAGCACAACCCCAATTTGAGGGTCCGCAGTAATGATAACTCCGGTCCCATGGATAATCTCTTATCCAATCAGTGTAACATGTAGAAGTCACTGTTTCACCCTTTCTAGGACAAATGTAGTTGGGCTGGTTACTATATCTCTTCCAGCTCAGGCTTCTGCAATCAGTATATGGGTCTTCATCTATAATATCACAGGCATCAAAGGTTATTGACACTGAGGTATTCAGGGTGGTTACAATTTCACTTATTCCAATTCATTTCTCTGCATAGAGCATACTGAGTTAGGTTAAAAATGCAGCTTCCTCTTTTCTGGCCTTTACAGTCATAGACAGTATGATAGAGCACTGTCTGGGAGCTCAAGCATCCTTTTCTAGTAGTTGACTGCAGTTGTTGGCTGTAGCTTGGGCCAAGAAACTCACCCCAAGTAGGACTAGAAGAGGTCCGGTAAGGGCCATAGTGCTCGGCGGTCACAGCCCGAAGGGGTTGCAGCCCTTGGCAGACCTTCCCAGCCGCAGCACCAGTTCCCTATCCGGTCTTGCCCTCTTCCCTAATCTTAAAGGGGTGTACATTGCAGATGTACCTTCTCGGTACCTTCAGGAGATAACGCTTAACTGATCCCTGTTACTGATAAATCTCTCCCCTTAATAGGTATCTATTCAAGAAGTTATTTGTTTACTAATTTTACAGAAGTAATTACAATAAATTTGGAGTAATTACAATAAAGGAGTAATTACAATAAAATTCCCACAGCAACTTAGCTTATACTCTGATGAAAGCTTCTTCAAGTCCATCTGTTAGTTTAGTTTCTCCTGGTTCTGATGTTACTTTCCACTCTTCCACTGGACCTTTTACTCACGACACGTGTCCATCCTTTTTCAGCAGTTCTCACAGCTGTTTCCTTGTTAATAGATAACAACTAATAGATAACAGTTAATAAATATCGGCTGTTTTCTTTTTAATAAAACAAGAAAAGGTCCTTCCCAGAGGGGAGATAAGTTTTCTTCTTTCCATGTTTTTATTAGAACCCTATCTCCTGGTTTTAACTGGTGAATTGCAAATCCTAAAGGTGGTGTCTGAGCCATCAACCCAGTTGCTCTTAGCTCTTTTAATCTTCTACCAATGGTAATTATATATTTCTGGATACTACGATCCTCAACTACATTGTTCCCTAAGGGCATCCCTTGAGACTAAGGCATGCCATATAACATTTCACATGGTGATAATCCAGTCTCAGTGTGTAGTTTAGTTCTAATATTTAAAAGTGCCAATGGTAAGCATTTCGTCTAGGGCATTTGTGTCTCGATCATTAACTTAGCCAATTGTTGTTTTATTGTTTGATTCATTCTTTCTACTTTCTCCGAGCTTTGTGGGTGCCACGGAGTGTGGTATTCCCACTGAAAGCCTAATTATTGACATAATAATTTTATTATTTTAGAAGTAAAGTGTGTGCCCTGATCAGAATCAATGTACTGGATTATCCCATATCTAGGTATTAAGTGTTCTAATAACATTTTTACCACCGTTCCGGAGAACAAGCAACCCAAAACAGCAAGGCATTTGAATCACCCCTCTTTGTTCCCTCCTCCAAACTATTTACATTCCTGATGTTATCACCAGCCATGGGACTTGTCGACCCCCATGGCCACACTCCCACATCTCCCCCTTCTTTAACATAAAAAGCACGATTAACACAAATTAAGAAAGCATGATTAACACAAACTAAAACACAGAGAAAAACTACCAGGCATACTAATTCTATCTTTAACAAACTTTGTAACCACATCCCTGGGAGAGGCAGGTACTGAGTGCTGCCCAGGCAGGGGGGGCTCTGGCCCCTGCAGCTCCTGGAGTCCTTGTTTGTAGGTCCTGCATATGCCAGCCGGACACTCCCAGACATTGTTTTTTGTTTGAGCTGGAGTCCAAACCGCAGAGGAGGGTGCTGTGATCATGTTAAGGCAGATGATGAGACGGCCGGACAGACTCATGGTGCTGACATCCATCTAGGACCGGCTTCTGTTAAAACACAAGCACAACCTCGGCCCCCAAGTTATTAGAGTGTAGGGCCCTTCCCAGTAATTGGTGCTGTAATTTTTTATTTTTATTTATTTATTTATTTTTCCATGACTTGTGCTCTTTCTTTAACTGAGTTTCTCCCAGATCTGTCTCCTAGATCTGTCTGTCGCTTTTTCTCCTGCACGGACAGATGCAAGGACCTTCCGTCCATCGATTTAAAAATTTAAGAACATAGCATACTTACTCTATCTTTTCCTAGGGTTCACACCCCTACTCTCCCTTCTTGGTTTTAGAAGCTGTCCTGGTTTAGTTAGGATAGAGTTATTTTTCCTCCCAGTAGCTGGTAGAGTGCTATGTTTTGGATTTAGAATGAGACTAATGTTGATAACACACTGATGTTTTAATTGCTGCAGAGCAGTGCTTACACTAAGCCAAGGACTTTTCAGCTCCTCACTCTGTCCTGCCAGCGGGCAGGCTGAGGGTGCAGCAGGAGCTGGGTGCAGCAAGAGCTGGGAGGGGACAGACCCAGGACAGCAGACCCAAACTGGCCAAAGGGGTATTCCATACCATCTGATGCCATGCTAAACAATGCATAGGGATGGCTAGCCGGGGTAGGGGGGCCGGCCGCCTGGGGACAGGCTGGGCATCGGTCAACGGGTAGCAAGCAACGGCACCGTGCATCACCTGCTCCGTACACATCATTATTATTATTTTCTGTCCCAATAAACTGTCTCTATCTCAACCCACAGGCTTCAGTTTTTCTCGTTTCTCTCCCCTATCCCATGGGGGGGGAGGATGAGCGAATGGCTGTGTGGTGTTTAGCTGCCGGCCAGGTTAAACCACAACAGAAGCATACATAAATTGATACAAAGGAACACTTGAATAATACAACTGGACACAAAAATATACATTTTTAGAGAAATTCACATCAGTAATTGTATAAAGCTTTCTTCTGTACTAAGGGGTCCTGAAAATTTAGGACTAAAACATTAACTTTGTAATGTAATGTAAAAGGGCTATCATGACAGTCCTCAAAGGCCACTACATAGCACACTGACATATTCAAGGCTCTCAGCTTTTATTTCAGTCTGTGTATTCAAGTTTTGAGGTCCTTCTATGATTATGCAAACATCAGAAATATAGTGGTATAACAAATGGTACTTATGAAAGCAGAGTTTTAGAGCCAATATTAAATTTTGCAGGCTCAAAACACCAACTTAATATTTAAACAAGTATTTGATACTTCTGTTTGTTCAAAAAATAGAAAGAGTAAATGCATTTACATAAGAATAACTTTTACTTTTCAACAAGCGTGCTCGTGATTTTTATATTAGTACAAACTTAGAAACAAACAAACAAATCCAAATCCACCATATGACTTTTTAAAATAAATGATACCAATTCACCTTTCCCCTACTTGAGTACATTTACATTAAGGCTTTGAATCATCTGACCCACAATTTTACAGCATTAAAATGAGTGGGTCCACAAGGATGCTGGTATGTCTCACTGAGACTTAGCATGAATAGAATTAAAGCTCACCACCTTAAGGAAACAGAAAATCACATGCTCATGCCTTAACTATATTCCTTTTTGTCTCCAAACCAGAACATAAAGTTTAATAGTAACAGTATTTCATGGCAGTAGATGAGTACTTTTTAATCAATTATATTTTATTAATTAATATTATTAATTTAATGGCAACATCTTTGGAGAAAATTCCAGTTTTTGTTGTACAACACTGCTTTCTGGTGGTGATTCAGGCATGGGGAGTTCATTCAGTTCAACGTGCTGTAAATACAGCCCCACTTTTCTCCTTTAATAGTTCCAGGGCTCTACATAGAGCATACAGCTCACAAGCCTGAGCTGACCGTGATGGACTCAAAGGTCCTGACTCCACAGGTTCTAGGTCCTTATTAATTATTGGATATCCTGATTTGACCATTTTATCACATAGTACTGAACCATTTTTAATTTGCTCCCTTTTCTCTGGTTCCGGGTCTTCAATTTTGTCTGACCCATCTAGGAATTTTACTGTGGCAATTCCTACAGCCCTTGGCTACCCGGTAAGAGTGTCTTGCAGGGGGTTTAGGACCTATCACCCACCCATGAATCCTATAGGAATCACTTCGGTCCTTCACCGGCCAAGTCCCTCGCGGGAGATTGGAACCGCGGTTAGAAGACCTCCACACTCGCTTCGGAACCAGGTTCCGTCTCAGTCACACTCTTACACACACAGGCAACCGAATCCCACCCAACCGAACGGTACACACTTCAAATACTCACGACTCCGTCGTCTTCATTCGGATCTTCGCGCGCAGAATTACGGGCAAAATACAATGCTGCAGCCGGCAAGGGAGCTCATAAAAAAATCAAATTCTTTGCTTGCCTTTATTCAGGTTCAGGATGGTGTTAGTCCCGACCTGACTCGAACAGGAGCCACCAAATGGTGGGGCGCCCCTCCTAGATCCAGTCAGAATTCAGGAACCAAGACCATCCCGAACGAGCCCCCAATTGTGATAAATGATTAAGTCCCAGATAGGATTTTTGTGATTTATTA
>NW_023312009.1:0-16781 GCF_011077185.1 Oxyura jamaicensis
TCATTTTCCGTGCCAACAAGTTCCTTGGGGCCACGAACACCCCCCCCCAGGGACCTGCACGTGTCATCTTGGGACACCCAGATTTGGGGAAAAAGGACAATGAAAAAATCTCGAGGGCCTGTAAAGAGGGGGTGGGATGGAGGAACTTAGGGGGCAACATCACAGCCAAAACAAACCTGTGGCCACCAGCCTCAGAAGAGCCCAGGAGACATTGGGTTGACCAACCATCATCGTTGGGTTGGGTAACCCTTGTTGGATTGGCCAACCCTTGATGGATTGGCCAGGCATCGTTGGTTGGGTGACCCTCCCGACCAATCGGATTGGCCAACTACCTTAGGTGTGTCAACCAGCTTGGCTGCTGATAGACCTTTGTTGGGTTGGCCAACCATCACTGGGGCCCTTGGGTGCCCCTCGTGGGCTTAGGTGTCCCCTGCTGATTCTCCTTGTGTTGTTCGTTCCCACCGGGGGTCTCCTATTGGATAGGAGATTGCTGGGTGGCCAGACGTCGTCGAATTGGGCAGCCATCATTGGTTAGTTACCGTTGTTGGCTTGGCTAACTCTGGGTTGGAGGACACATCCACCAGCGTCCCACGTCCATGGGGCCTCTGCAAGGCCAGGCCACGTCTTCGTCCTTGTGAGATGATGGGGACAGCAGAAGTGTAGGAAACGGGGCTCGTCTTCAAATCAAACCAACGTAAAATCACAAAACTGGGGGATGGTGGGAGGGCTCTGACCTCAAAACGAAGCCATAAATGAAAACCAGGCCCACGGAGGACCCTGGAGGAGAGGCCAGGTCTGGGATTTGTCTTGAGGGGGCAGGTTGAAAGGACAAAATTTCCCACCAAACATCGCAACGCTTTAATTTCTGGTTCCTTCCCATCCACCCTCTCACTGGCTCCGCCAGGTGACACCCTGGCTGCACCCACAACCTTGCCACAGCCTCCGTGGTCCCAGCGACCTGCCCCGGCGAGCGGCGGCAGCCTGGACGCGGCCCTCCGAGCTCCCTCGGGCGCTCGGAGGTTGCTGGAGCGTCACTGGTTGTCCTTCATGGTCTTCTGGATCCACTGGGCGTATCTGCAGACCTTGGTGTAGACACCAGGTCTCTTGGGCTGCCCGCATTTCTCCATGCCCCAGGACACGATACCTTGGAGGGTCCCGTTGCAAACCAGAGGTCCCCCGGAGTCACCCTACGGAGAGAGGCGCTGTGAGCCAGCCGTCACCCAACGCTTCTTGGGTTGGCCAACTCCTCGTGGCTTGGCCCACCGCTCTTAGGCCTCATCCCATTGGGTGCCCTCTCATGGTTGGACAACCATTGTTGGCTTGGCCAACCATCGCTGGCTTGGCCAGACATCACCAGTTTGGCCAAGTGCCAGCGGACCCCCAACTGGTTTGACCAACCTTTATTGGGCTGATAAACCATCGGATCAACCAACCCGTGACATCAGGCTCCCTAATTATCCAGCTGCTCCACCACCGTTCCACCAGGACATAACGCTTGGCAGATTCAACCATCACTGGTCAGCCAACCACCACGGCGGCTTGTCCAGAACTCCGTGGGTTGGCCAACCGTCGTTGAGTTGGCCAATTATACTTTGGCTAATTACACTCGCTTTGGCTAATAACACTTTCTTTGGCTAATAACACTCACTTTGGCTAATAACGCTCACCTTGGCTAATGACACTTGCTTTGGCCAATTACACTCGTTTTGCCCAGTTACACTTGATTTGCCCAATTACACCTGATTTGGCCAATTACACTCGTTTTGGCCAATTACACTCATTTTGCCCAATTACACTTTTTTTGCCCAATTACACTTGATTTGGCCAATTACACTTGATTTGGCCAATTACACTCGTTTTGCCCAATTACACTCATTTTGCCCAATTACACTTGATTTGGCCAATTACACTCGTTTTGCCCAATTACACTCGTTTTGCCCAATTACACTCATTTTGCCCAATTACACTTTTTTGCCCAATTACACTCTTTTTGCCCAATTACACTTCTTTTTTTTTGCCCAATTACACTTGCTCTGCCCAATCCTCATTTGGTTGAAGAACTCCCTGGCCTGAAGAACTCCCTGGCTGGTCCAACCCCCATCGGTTGTGCCGGCACCCGATTGGTTGAACGCTTTTTGGCCAACCCTTTGGGACCGTGTTGGCCAACCCTCGTTGGGTTGAAAACATCGCTGGCTTCTCTAACTCGTGTTGGCCAACCCTCGCTGGGTTCGCGAGCCACCGTGAAGACCACCGACCCCATCGCGACGACCGGGGGACGCGTCCCCTTGGTCCGCCTTGCAGACAGCCCCCGGTGGCAGCGGTGGAAGGAGGACATCATGGCCGTACCTGGCAGGAATCCCTACCGCCTTGGAGGCTCCCGGCGCAAATCATGTTCTCGGTGATGGAGCCGGGGTATAACCGCTTGCACTCAGCCGTCGAGAAGATGGTGACGGTGACGCACTGCAAGACGTCCGGGTAAGAGACTGAGATGGGAAACGGAGGGGAGGGGAGAAAGAAACCAGAGCAATCGACCCGGGAACCGGCAGAAATTTGCCCCCCCCGAACTCCCAGCGCCGACTCCCCCGTCCTGGGGAAGAGGGCGTTGCGTCTTCCCCGGGGTCTCACGCGGAGGTGGCTTCTCCTGACTGTTTTGGGGTGGAAAAAGGTGCTGTTTGGGGCTGTTTCCACGCTCCGGGCTGGAAAGTCACCCATGGAGACTCATTGCATCATGGGCAAAACCTCCCTCGGTTGGGCATTTCCAGAGGGGAACGCCAAAAATAAGGAATTTCTGCCCCAAAAAGGTCTGATGTGAAAACAGTCACACAGAGGCTGAGGAACCAGGACTTGCCCAATCCATCCCTTTTTTTCCACCGTGATTCGGGGTCTTCTCTTAAACTGACTTAATTTACGTTTTCCTTTCATTTCCTCTAATTTAATTTTAGGGTGTTTCTCTTTAGTTTCACATTATCTTCTTCCACCTGCTCACTCTTCCTTCCTTCCTTCCTTCCTTCCTTCCTTCCTTCCTTCCTTCCTTTCTTTCTTTCTCTCTCTCTCTCTCCTCTCTTTATTTCTCTTTCTTCTCTTTCTTCTTTCTTTCTTTTTCTTTCTTATAAAAAAAATCTCTTTTAATTTTACTCTGTTCCCTTCTGTTCTCCTTAACTAATTTCCCTTCATTTTGTTTAATTGCCTTTATTTTAACTTTTCTCCCCTTCCTTCGCCTTACTTCCCTTTGTCACTTGATCACATTTGATCCCGTTTACTTCTCGTTTAACCCACCACTCAATTCACAGGGCTTTAGGTGCTTTGAGGCTATTCCCTCTGGTTTCTTTCCATTGCAATTTGTTGAGTTTTTGGTAAAAGTTAACCCGATTTCACGTTATTTCCTTCCTGTTCCTCCTCTGCTGCCCTGTTCTGTTCCTATTTTTTAGGAGAGGACCCAGGTGTCCAGTGGACGACCCAGGTGTCCAGGAGAGGACCTTGGTGTCCAGGAGAAGACCCAGGTGTCCAGGAGAGGACATGGGTGTCCAGGAGAGGACCCAGGTGTCCAGGGGATGACCTAAGTGTCCAGGAGAGGACACGGGTGTCCAGGAGGACACTTGGGTGTTCAGGAGAGGAACAAAGTGCCAAGGAGAGAGCCCAGATGTCCAGGAGGGGACCCAGGCATCCAGGAGGGGCCGCTGGCACTGGGTACCTTCTGGGGAGGTGGTGGCCCCCCAACCCGACGTGGTGCAGGTGGTGCCAGGCACTGGGGGGCAGGAGGCCACGGGGACGGGCTGGATCCTCTCGGTGAGGGTGACGGGTGTCAGGAGCTTGATCAGCATGATGTCGTTGTCCTTGGTGCTGGGGTTGTATTTGGGGTGAGGCACCAGCTTCTGCACCATCTTCCGCTCCTCGCCCCATTCCCGCGTGAAGAGGTTGTGCTTGCCCAGGCGGATGGTGGTGATCCTGCAGCACCCAAGGGACATGCGTGGGACGGGTGGCGAGGTGGCCAGGAGATGGGGATCGTGGTCATTTGTGCGGGGCTTGGAGACCACGGTGTGGCCATGGCTTTTGTGGGGCAAAGCATGATGGGACTGCAGCATGGCTAGGGCATGTGCTGGTCATGGCATGCATGGAACATGGCGTGGCTCATGAAGAAGGAGATAGTGGTGCAGTCATGGCACGTGTTGGCCATGAACATGGCCAAAACATGTGTGAGACATGATGTGGTCCATGGACATGGAGACCATGGTGCAACCATGGCATACAATGGTCATGGCATGGCCAAGATGTGTAGGACATGATGTGGTCCATGAACATGGAGACCATGGTGCAACCATGGCATGCGTTGATCACGTCATGGCCAAGACGTGTAGGACATGATGTGGTCCATGAACATAGAGACCATGGTGCAACCATGGCATGCGTTTGTCACAACATGGCCAGGACCCATCTAGACCATATCATGGCCACACCAACACGTGGGACCACAGGACCACGACACAGCACACACACGTAGGCCATCGTGACCATGGCACGCTCACGACTCAGGGGACACAGCACATGCGTGACACGCGTGACACTCATGACGGTGCCCTTACCCTGGCGTGGTGCAGTGGGCCGCCGTCACCACCCACTGCCTGGCCACCAGGACGCCGCCGCAGTAGAGCTTGTACATGTCGAGGATGGCCACCTGCCACGGCTGGGAGTGGGGCTCACAGTCCATGCCGCCCACCACGCGCGTGTCACCTGCCACCGAGGACACTGCAAGGCATGATGGGGGTGGGAATTGACGTGTCAGCACCTCCACGTGCGTGTGCGACGCTGGTCAGACCCTTCGCCCTTGCACTCACCCATGGACGCCACCAAGACCAAGGCTCCCAACAGCTTCACTCGGTCCCATGGCCGGGGGGCCACCATGGCTTGCACCTCCATCGATGTGGACACTGTGGGGGCAGAAGGGTGGTGGTTGTGTGGGGCTATGCATTTTGAGGGTGGCACCGAAGTATCTCTGCACCCTTTTTGGGGTCACTATGGCAGCTCTACACATTTCTTGGGAGGGTTATGGAATCTCCAAGACATTTTGGGGGGTCATTATGGCAGCCCTACACATTTTGGGGGGCATTTATAATAGCTCCAAACCATTTTTTTGGTGCATTATGGCAGCCCTACACATTTCTTGGGGAAGTTCTCGTAGCTCCGAACTATTTTAGGGGCATTATGGAAGCCTTACACATTTCTTGAGGGGTTTATGGTAGATCTGAACCATTTTAGGGGGGCATTGTAGCAGCTCTACACGTTTCTTGGGAGGGTTATGCAATCTCCGAGACATTTTTGGGGTCATCATGGCAGCCCTACACGTTTCTTGGGGGGGTTTCTGGTAGCTCCAAACCATGTTGGGGGTTCTGGCACTATGGTGGGGGTCTCCGCAGTCCCCTCCGCCCGCCGCTGGGAGCTGCACGATTCGCCCCGTCATCGTGCTTTTGCAATGGCGACATCATTATGCCAAGTGCCACGGCAGCAATCAACACAGTCATTGTTAATGAGGCCCGTAATTATGGGCCCCACCAACTCCTCCGCCTCCCCCTCCTTGTCTCGGGGCGGTTGACCTTCCAGCACCCCACACTGCCCTCGGATGCCTCCCTCGGGCTGTGGCAGAGGGTTGGGGCCCCCCTCCCGTAGTTTTGGGGCATGGTTCTTCAAGGCTGTGGGGTGAACGACCCTTGGATGTGGGTCGTTGCTCCTCAAGGATGTGGGGCATGGTCCCCATGGCTGTGGGTCAAAGCTCCCCATGGTTCTGGATCATGGGTTGGAGACACCCAACTTTAGGAGTCGTGGTTCTCCATGGCCATGGGTTGTTGTCCCATGTGGGGTTGGGTCCGTGCTCCCCATGGCCATGGGTTGTGGTCCCCCATGGCTGTGGGTCCTGGTCCCCATGGTTGTGGGTCATGGTCCCCCATGGCCATCGATTGGAGGCACCCATAACTGAGGGTCATTGCTCCCCATGAAGAGGCGTTGTGGGCCCCATGGAGGTGGGTCAGGGTAGCCTACGACTGTGGGTCACGGTTCCCACGGCCGTGGGTTGGAGCCACCCATGGGTGTGGGGCACCACTCCCTGTGGATGCATGGTGGGCCCCATGGACGTGGGGCTGGGGATGAGGATGGAGGTGGGGTGGGGAAGGAGGGAGAATGGGGATCAAAGCATGGAGGAACAAGGGTGGAGAAGGAGAGATGGAGACCAGAGGTGGAGCAAACGTGGAGAAGGATGGAGGAAAGGAGGGAGGGAGGGAGGGAAGGAAGAAAAGGAAGGAAGGAAGGAAGATGAAGGAAAAGGAAGGAAGGAAGACAAGTCAACCATTCTGCATCATTTGTGACAATGAAGTTCGGGGATGGAGGCCAGGAGAGATGGACGGCGGTCAGGGACTCAGAGATAAAGCAACCACGGAGAAGAAATCACAAAACGGTTGGAAGGGACTTCAAAACCCTTCTAATTCTGCCCCCCTGCCATGGACAGGGCCACCTCCCACCAGGCTAGGTCACCCAAAGCCCCATCCAATGTGGCCTTGAGAACCTCCAGGGATGGGGCATCCCCGGCTCCTCTGGGTAACCTGTTCTGGTGCCTCCCCACCCATGGAAAACTTCCGCAAGGAAGGATGGGTGGAGATGGGGCAAGGAGGGGTGGAAATTGGGGATGGAGCAAGCAAGGAGGGGCGGATGGAGGTCGGGGATGGAGAAAGAGAGGAGGGGTGGATGAAGAAAGGAGGGGTGGATGGAGGTCGAGGATGGAGCAAGGAAGAAAGGATAGATGGAGGTCGAGGATGGAGGAAGAAAGGAGGGGTGGATGGAGGAGGAGAGGGGTGGAGGGGGGTCAGGGATGGAGAAAGGAAGGAGACGTGGATGGAGGCTGGGAATGGAGCAAACAAGGAAGGATGCAGAGGTTGGGGACGGGACAAAGAAGAAGGATGGATGGGTGGAGGCTGGGGATGGAGAAAGAAGGAGGGAAGGACGGAGGCTGAGGACAGAGCAGAGAAGGAAGCAGGGATGGAGGCTGGGGATGGAGCAAGGAGGAGGAATGGACGGAGGCTGGAGATGGAGAGAAGAAGGAGGGATGGATGGAGGCTGGAGACAGAGCAAGAAGGAGGAGTGGATGGAGGCTGGAGATGGAACAATAGGGAGGAGCGGATGGAGGCCGGGGACAGAATGAACAAGGAAGGATGGATGGAGGCTGGGGACGAAGTAGGGATGGACAGAGAGCAGGGCCACCAGGTGGAGATCATGACCATGGACCACGGCCTCCCTTTGGAGCCTCCCCCCCCCCACCCTCTGCCCTCCACCCCCACCCCACCAAACCTCTCCACAGGTCCCCGCTGTGCCCCGCGGGGGCCGGGGAGGCCTCCCCGCTCCTGAGGCTCGCGTGTCCTCCCCTCCGCGCCGGGAAGAAGCGTTCCGACCGGCCCTGACGTGTCTCCTTCTCCTCCTTCTCCTCCTCCTCCTCTTCCTCCTCCGACGCCGCCGCTCCGCGCCCGTCCCTCCCACGTGAGCGCCGCCGGTTTTATAACGGCGTCGGGGCCCGGCTCGTCCCGCCCCGAGGCCGAGCGTGGAGGCCGCCTTCCCTAATCCTCCCCTAATCCCTCGGCACCGCCTCGCCCGGCCTCCCTCGTGCTCTCTCCGGGGCGGCGCTTGCTGATTGGTCGGCCGGAGCTCACCGATTGGCTGGTTGGAACCTCCTGGTCGGATGGACGGAGGTTGCTGATTGGATCCCCGCCCGGCGGCGGTGGTAGGGAAGAGCTGATTGGACGGCCGTGCCGTGGGAACAACGGCGTGGCAGGTGCTGGTAGTTCTGGGGAACGGCGCGTGCTGATTGGCTGGCTGGGTCTGGAGTTGAGGTGCTGATTGGCCAGCAAGCTGTGGGAACCAACGACAGATGATTGGGTGGCTGTGTTGGAGGCAAACGCATGGCATTGGCTGGTGGCTTTGGAGGCCGATGTGAGCTGGTTGGCTGGTGACTTTGGAAATGGGTCTGTGCTGATTGGCCAGCTGGCTTTGAGATGGGGGCGTGCTCATTGGCTGATGGCCGTAGAGGCCAGCATGTGCTGATTGGCCAGCTGCCTTGGCCAGCCAGCAAGCCCCGTTGGCCAATCATCTTGAGAGACCAGCACGTGCTGATTGGCCAGTTGGCTTTGTAGACCGACACTTTCTGATTGGACAGCTGGCTTTGTAGGTCAGCACTTTCTGATTGGCCAGTTGGCTTTGTTGATCGAAACATGCTGATTGGCCAGCTGGCTTTGTAGACCAGCACGTGCTGATTGGCCAGCTGGCTTTGTAGATGAACTCTTTCTGATTGGCCAGTTGGCTTTGTTGGCCAACCATCTTTGGAAACCACTGTGTGCTGATTGGCCAGTTGGCTTTGGAGCCTTGCACGTGCCGATTGGCCAATCAGGCTGGCCTTGAAGACCAGAGCAGAAGAAGACCAAAGCCAGAGGTTCCCCAGCTCCTTCATCACGCGTGCCCCTAGGGGGAGCTGTCACCCCACACCGCTTGCACATGCACAGGGGGCGGAGTTTCCAGCAAGGGGGCGTGGCCACGAGTTTGGAGGGGCGGGGCTTGCCCACCCCGGGGTGTAAATCTGAAGCGGGGTGTAAGCAGTGTAAACAGGGCGGTGCGGCTTCTCGGGCGGCGCCGCGCGCCGCGGGCACAACCAGACTGGTTCTCTCAGTGGGGGGAGGCCTTCGTTAGCGGCCTCCTCGTTAGCGAGCGCTTAATTGGTGCCAATTAGGGCAGCCCACGCGCTGCCAGGAGGAGCAGGTTCCCTGCTTTGCTCCTGGTTGACGCAGCCTGTGCTAACCCTGGGTGGCCCAGTGGTGGTGGGTCCGTGGGACACGTGGGCTATGGCCTCCAGAGGAGGACACGCGTGGCCGTGGGGTGATGGTTACGGTCACCAGGTGGGACATGAAGTTGTGGGGCACCAGCTGGGAATTCTCCAGCTGCGGGCATGTTCTGTAGGGCTGGACACACGTGGCCTCCTCCTGTGTACACGTGTGGCCTCCTCCTGCGGACATATGTGGCCTCCAGACCTGGACGCGTGTGTTCTCCAGACTTGGACACATGTCCTACAGATGTGGACACGTGTGTCCTCCAGAACTGGACACGTGTCCTCTACACTTTGATATAAGTCTTCCAGACCTGGACACGTGTGGCCATAGATGTGTGGTTGCAGGTTGCCACCATGGCCACCAGCACCAGATGTAGGGTTCCAGGTTGCCCACCGTGGTCACCAGCACCAGAAGGTCATGGTTCCAGGTTGACCACCAAGCCCACCATCCCCAAACACTCATGGCCATGAGTTGCCCACCTTCCTCCAGAACCCCCACAGACGCACCATCCTCACGGCAGCCATGTTCCCCCACGCTTCTCCCCCTCCCCACATCCACATGATACCACAGGGCAGCCACTTTCTAGAGGACTTTATTCCAGGAGCTCCTCCCCAGGATGAGAGAAGTGGGGAGCAGACCCAGAAGCGCATGGTGGGTTCTCAAGCGTGGCTCTTCCTCCTGATGGTGTCGTGGATCCAGGCGGTGAACTCGCAGACGCGGGTGTAGACGCCGGGCTTGCCCCGCCGCCCGCACACTTGCATGCCCCACGAGACGATGCCCTGCAGCTCGTCCTTGCACACCAGCGGCCCCCCCCGAGTCGCCCTGGAGGACAGAGGCACCCAGTGAGATGGTCCCCACCATCTCACCAGAGCCCAACTAGATGGTTGTGGTGGCCAACACAATAGGATGGTCGTGTTGGGAGCCCAACTGGATGGTTGGGGTGGCCAACACAACGGGATGGTCATGTTGGGAGCCCAACTGGATGGTTGTGGTGGCCAACACGATGAGATAATCATCTTGGGAGCCCAACTGGATGGTTGTGGTGGCCAACCCAATGGGATGGTCACGTTGGGAGCCCAACTGAATGGTTGTGGAGGCCATCCCAGTTAGATCGTAATTCTTGGAGCCCAACTGGATGGTTTTGATGGCCAACCCAACAGGATAATCACGTTGGGAGCCCAACTGGATGGTTTTGATGGCCAACCCAATGAGATGGTCATGTTGGGAGCCCAACTGGATGCTTGTGGTGGCCAACCCAATGAGATGGTCATGTTGGGAGCCCAACTGGATGGTTGTGGTGGCCAACCCAACGGGATGGTGATGTTGGGAGCCCAACTGGATGGTTGTGGTGGCCATCCCAGTTAGATCGTAATTCTTGGAGCCCAACTGGATAGTTTTGAAGGCCAACCCAACAGGGTGGTCATGCTGGGAGCCTAACTGGATGGTTACCCCCTGGGGGGGGTCCTTATAACACCCAGAAGTCTGTGCATTACCTGGGGGGTCCCTATAGCATCCATAGGGTCTCCGTAACACCCTGCAGGTCCCTACAGCACCCTGGCAGCCTCTTTAGCTCCAAGGATGTCCCCATGATGCTTAGGGGTCCCTATAGCTCCCAGGGGCCTGCAGAGCACCCGGGGGTCCCTAGAGCAGCCAGGGATCCATATGGAGCTTGTCGGGGGGTCCCTATGGCATTCTGGGGGTCTTTACAACACCTAGGGGTCCTAATAGCACCCAAGGGTTCTCTCTTGCACCCAGGGTGCCGAGCGATGCTTGGTGGGCCCTGTAGCACCCAGGCATGCCTATGGTGCTTAGGGACAGGTATGGGGACACCTACGGCACCCAGGTGGTCCCTATAGCAGCTGGGGGTCCCCACGGTACTTAGCGGGGGGGGGGGGCTTGAAGCAGCCGAGACCCCCCAGAGCTGATCTTCCACCAGAAATGGAGACCTCCACTGGTCCTCAGCAGGGTGTGAGGTGCCCCCCCCCAACCCCAGTTCCTCTCCTTTGGTCTCTCCTCGGGGACAAGGCGGGTGAAGCCACCCACCCATGGGTGCAGCGCCCCACGGCCAACCCGCCGCCGCCAGACCCACCTGGCAGGAGTCGGTGCCCCCTGAGCTGAGCCCGGCACAGAGCATGTTCCTGGTGATGCCCTTGGGGTAGAGCTTGCCGCACTCCTCGTTGGAGATGGTGTAGACCACGCCGCACTGGAGGATGTCGGGGAAGTAGCCTGGGGATGGTGGGACATGGTGAGGGGACCCAGGTCACCCTTTGCCCCATGGGAAGGGTCCCCAGGGGGCTCCGGTGCAATGGGATCAGCTCCCTCCTAAGGTGACGTGGCCCCATCATGGGAGACTTGCTCCAAGGTGAGGGCTGAGCGGCCACAGTGGAGATGATTTGATGTCTCCTTTGGTCATGGTGTGGAGAATGGAGACCTCCAATGGACCCAGGAAGCCCCACCCACAAAGAGGTATCCCCAAGATGTTGAGATGTCCCCAAGATGTCCCCAGGATGCAAAGGTATCTCCAAGACATTGTGATGTCCTCAAGATGCCAAGATATCCCCAAGATATTCCCAAGAGTCCAAGATGTCTCCAAGCTGTCCCCAAGAGGCCAAGATGTCCCCAAGACCTTCTCAAGACATTGAGATGTCCCCAAGTGGCCAACACGTCCCCAGGACACCAAGATGTCCCCAAGACATTGAGATGTCCCTAAGAGGCCAAGATGTCCCCAAAATACCCAAGATGTCCTCAAGACATTGAGATGTCCCCAAGAGGCCAAGATGTCCTCAAGACACCAAGCTGTTCCCAAGCTGTCCTCAAGACTTTGAGACATCCCCAAGAAGCCAAGATGTCCCCAAGACATTGAGATGTCCCCAAGACACCCAGATGTTCCAAGACACCAAGCTGTTCTCAAGACACCAAGAAGTCCCCAAACTGTCCCCAGAACAACCTGCCCAGCTGCCCACAAGACACTGAGACATCACCAGGCCACCCAGCTGTCCCCCCAGGTCCCTCAAGAGCCCACCACACGTCACGAGGAGATGTTCCCACCGACCTTCAGGGCTGCTGGTGCTGCCCCAGCCCGACACGATGCACTCGGTGTTGGGCGGCGGGCATCTTCTGGGGAGGGCCACGGGCTGGACGTGGTCAGTGAAGCGCACGGGCTTCTGGAGCTTCAGCAGCATGATGTCGTTGTCATGGGTGGTGGGGTTGTAGCCGGGGTGGACGAAGGCCTGGGCCGAGTTGATGCACTGCTCCGTCCCCTCCTTGGCCTTCAGGCTGTGGTCGCCCATGCGGATGGGGATGGACCTGGGCAAGGAGGTGGAGAAAAGGGACTGCGGTGAGGCTCAGTGGTGGCTGGGGCAGAGGCCAAGGGCAAGGAGAGGTCCAAGCCGTGGAGGTTGGGAGGAGCCGGGTGGTGATGAAGCTTCCTGGCCTCCGTGAAAGAAGGGCAAAAGGCTTCTTCTGGGTTTCTTGGGGACGGCAATATTGGGAGCCCAACTGGATGGTTGTGGTGGCCAACACAACGGGATGGTGATGTTGGGAGCACAACTGGATGGTTCTTGAGGCCATAGAGGTGACCTCCTTGGCCACCCAGTCCCAAGTGACATCGTGGCTGCTGGGAAAATGTCCCCAGAAGGCTGAAGGGTGGTGAGGAGGACCTCAGGTAGACCCAACCCCATGATGACCACAACATCCACTCTTGATCTTCTCCACCTCCACGTTGAGACCAATCCCCAGCAGGACCTGGTGACCCTGGCCTCCCCATTGGCCCAACAAAGGGCCCTCAGCCCACCAACCCCCACCCCAGCTGGGGCCACCCCACCTCTTGGTGTCGCAGTGGGCGGCCGTCAGCACCCAGAACTTGTCGATGAGGACCCCGCCGCAGTGGATGTTGTTCTGGGGGCCCAGCAGGACCGCCTGGTAGGGGTGGCGCTTCTTCTGGCAGCTGTGGCCCCCCACGATCCGGTTCTCGTCCCCCGTGGCCGCTGTGGGATGGGAGCCAGGGTTCAGCCCTCCCAGTACCTCCCAGTTCCTCCCAGTGCCTCCCAGTTCCTTCCTTCTCAGTTTCTTCCCAGGTCCTTCCCAGTTCCTTCCCCGTTCCTCCCCGTCTAAGGGTCCTCAGAACCTCCCCACATCGCCTCTGTGCCCTCCCAGTTGCTCCCGTTCCCTCCCAGTTCCCCCAGTGACCTCTCACTTCCCACCTACTGCCTGCCAGGGTCTCCCAGTGCCTCCCAGTTCCTTCCGTCCCAGTTCCTTCCCAGTGCCTCCCAGTTTCTTCCTTCCCAGTTCCTTCCCAGTTCCTCCCCATCTAAGGGTCCTCAGGGCCTCCGCGTGTCACCTTCCTGCCCTTCCAGTTGCTCCCGTTCCCTCCCAGTTCTCCCAGTGATCTCTCACTTCCCACCTACTACCTCCCAGTGCCCTCCCAGTTCCCTCCCAGCGCCTCCCAGTTCTTTCCCAATGCGGCCTCACTTCCTCGCCATTGTCCCCAGTGCCTCCCAGTGCCTCCCACTGCTGGCCAGGTCTTCCCAGTAGCCTCTGGTTCCCACCCAGTAACTCCCAGTGACCCCAGTCTCCTCCAGCTCTCTTCCCGTCTCCTCAGTGGCTCCCAGTTGCCTCCCAGTGCTTCCCCCTTTTCTTCCCATGCCCCACCAGTGTGCTCCCAGTGCCCCCAGTTCACCCCCAGTTCCTTCCCAGTGCAACCTGTTGTCATCCCAGTCCCTCCTACACCTCACCAGTGCTCCCAGTGCTCCCCATGCCCCCCAGCACTCCTTCAGTGTCCCAGTATCCCCCAGTACCCTCCATTTGCCTCCCAGTGCCTCCAGTTTCCCTCCCATCCATACCAGTACACTCCCACTATCTCCCAGTGTCCCCAGTTCACCCTCAGCTCCCTCCCAGTATCCCTCGGTGCCCTCTAGTGCCTCCCAGTACTTCCTCTGTCCCTCCCACTCACACCAGTATGCTCCCAGTGTCCCCAGTTCACCTCCACCTCTTTCCCAGTACTCCCCAGTGCCTCCCAGGGTCTCCTCATTCTGCCCCACTGCCACCAGTACAATCCCAGTGCCTCCCATTCCCTCTCACCCCCCTCCCAGTGCCTCCCTAGTGCCCCCAGTGCCCTCCCAGTTCCCCCCAGTGGCTTCTCAGCACCTCCCAGTCCCCCCCCAGTTCCCTTCAGTTGCCTCACAGCCCCTCCTGGTGCCCCCCAGTTTCCTTCCAGTTCCCCCCAGTGCCCCCCAGCACCATCCCAGTGCCCCCTGGTGCCTTCCCAGTGCACTGCAGCACACACAGCACCTTCCCAGTGGCCCCCCAGTTCACTCCCAGTGCACCCCAGCAGCACCCAGTTCCCTCCAGTGCTCCCTACTGCACACTCCCAGTGCCCCCAGCACCATCCCAGTACCACCCAGTCCCCCCAGTGCACCCTAGGGACCTCCCAGTGCCCACCAGACCCCTCCAACGTCTTCCCACTCCCTTCCTATTCCCCTCCAGTTCACTTCCAGCACCTCCCAGTTCTTCCCAGTACCCCACAGTTCCCTCCCAATTTCCTCCCAGTGCCTATCAGTTCCTTACCAATTCCCTCCCAGTATCTTCAATCGCTCCCAGTGCCCACCAGTTCCTCCCAGCTGCCTCATAGTGCCCCCATCTTCCCCCCCAGTCCCTCCCAAACCCTCCCAGTGTCCCCCAGTTCCCTCCCAGTGCCCCCCAGTTCCCTCCCAGTGCCCCCCAGTGCCCTCCCAGTTCCCTCCCAGTGCCCCCCAGTTGCCTCCCACTCCCTCCCAATGCCCCCAGTCCCCTCCCACTCCCTCCTAGTCCCCTCCCAGTGCCCCCCAGTGCCCTCCCAGTGCCTCCCAGTCCCTCCCAGTCCCCTCACCAGCAGCCAGCAGCAGCAGGGGCAGGAGGCGCTCCATGGCGGCAGAGGACGGGGACCTGGAGGCTGCCGAGGCCGGGCCCGGCCCTTTAAATCCCCGGGGGGGGCCCCGCCCCAGCAGGTTGGGGTGGGGTCAGTGGGGACACGCCCACCACTCCCAGTGCTCCCAGTGCTCCCAGTGTCCCCAGTGATACCAGTGATACCAGTGATACCAGTGATACCAGTGCCTAAATCCTAGTGTTTCCAGTGCTCCCAGTGTCCCCAGTGCCCCCGTGACCCCAGTGACCCCAGTGCTCCCAGTGATTCCAGTGTTCCCAGTGATCCCAGTAATCCCATTGGTCCCAGTGATCCCAGTGCCCCAGCGCTCCCAGTGTTCCCAGTACCCTGGTGCTCCCAGTGCTCCCAGTGTCCCCAGTGCCCCAGTGCTCCCAGTGTCCCCAGTGCCCCAGTGCTCCCAGTGCCCTAGTGCCCCAGGGACCCCAGTGCTCTCAGTGATTCCAGTGCTCCCAGTGCTCCCAGTAATCCCATTGGTCCCAGTGATCCCAGTGCCCCAGTGCTCCCAGTGGTCCCAGTGCCCCAGTGCTCCCAGTGATTCCAGTGCTCCCAGTGATTCCAGTGTTCCCAGTGATCCCAGTAATCCCATTGGTCCCAGTGATCCCAGTGCTCCCAGTGTCCCCAGTGCCCCAGTGCTCCCAGTGATTCCAGTGCTCCCAGTGATCCCAGTAATCCCATTGGTCCCAGTGCTCCCAGTGATTCCAGTGTTCCCAGTGTTCCCAGTAATCCCATTGGTCCCAGTACCCTGGTGCTCCCAGTGCTCCCAGTGTCCCCAGTGCCCCAGTGCTCTCAGTGATTCCAGTGTTCCCAGTGATCCCAGTAATCCCATTGATCCCAGTGATCCCAGTGCCCCAGTGCTCCCAGTGCCCCAGTGCTCCCAGTGATTCCAGTGCTCCCAGTGCTCCCAGTGCCCCAGTGCTCCCAGTGCTTCCAGTGCTCCCAGTGCTCCCAGTGTCCCCAGTGCCCCAGTGCTCCCAGTGATTCGTGTTCCCAGTGATCCCAGTAATCCCATTGGTCCCAGTGCTCCAGTGTCCCCAGTGCCCCAGTGCTCCCAGTGCCCCAGTGCTCCCAGTGCTCCCAGTGCTACCAGTTTTCCCATTGTCCCCAGTGCTCCCAGTGCCCCCAGTGCTCCCAGTTTGCTTACAAGGCCTCCAATGCCTTCCAGCACCCTCCCAGTACCTCCCAGTTCCTCCCAGTGCCTTCAGGGGCTCCCAGTGCTCCCAGTGCCTCCAGTGAACTCCTGAGGCCTCCAATACCTCCCAGTCCCTCCCAGCACTGCCCAGTGCCTCCCAGTGTCTCCTAGAGGCTTCCCAGTGCCTTCCAGTACATCCCAGTGCTTCACAGTGCCTCCCAGTATATTCCAGTGCCTACTAGCATGTCCCAGTGTATCCCAGTGCCTTCCCAGTGCCTCCCAGTGCCCTTCCTGTCCCTCCCAGTGCTTCCCAGTACCCTCCCTCCCCTTCCCGGTACTCCCCAGTTCCCTTCCCATCCCCTCCAGTGCCTCCCATTTCCCTTCCTGTCCCTCCCAGTGCTTCCCAGTACCCTCCCTCCCCTTCCTGGTGCTCCCCAGTTCCCTTCCCATCCCTTCCAGTGCCTCCCAGTTCCTTCCCAGTGCCTCCCAGTCCCCTTTCTGTCCCTCCCAGTGCCCCCTCTGCCCTTTCCAGTGCCTCCCAGTGCCTCCCAGTGCCCTTCCTGTCCCTCCCAGTGCCTCCCAGTGCCGTTCCCAGTCCCTCCCAGTGCAGCCCACACGGCTGTGGGGTGCCAGCCCCACGTTGCCCTGCCTCAGTTTCCCCCTTTGGCCAAATTTTTTGGGGGGAAGAGGGAGGGGGACCCCAAAATAGGGGCAGAGTTAAGGGGACCCCAATTAGGGGCAATTAAGGGGACCCCAAATGAGGGACATCATTACGGGGGGGACCCCAAAATAGGGACATAATTAAGGGGACCCCAAAACAGGGGTAATTAAGGGGACCCCAAATGAGGGATGTCATTAGGGGGACCCCAAAATAGGGGAA
>NW_023312010.1:0-16866 GCF_011077185.1 Oxyura jamaicensis
TCATTTTCCGTGCCAACAAGTTCCTTGGGGCCACGAACACCCCCCCCAGGGACCTGCACGTGTCATCTTGGGACACCCAGATTTGGGGAAAAAGGACAATGAAAAAATCTCGAGGGCCTGTAAAGAGGGGGTGGGATGGAGGAACTTAGGGGGCAACATCACAGCCAAAACAAACCTGTGGCCACCAGCCTCAGAAGAGCCCAGGAGACATTGGGTTGACCAACCATCATCGTTGGGTTGGGTAACCCTTGTTGGATTGGCCAACCCTTGATGGATTGGCCAGGCATCGTTGGTTGGGTGACCCTCCCGACCAATCGGATTGGCCAACTACCTTAGGTGTGTCAACCAGCTTGGCTGCTGATAGACCTTTGTTGGGTTGGCCAACCATCACTGGGGCCCTTGGGTGCCCCTCGTGGGCTTAGGTGTCCCCTGCTGATTCTCCTTGTGTTGTTCGTTCCCACCGGGGGTCTCCTATTGGATAGGAGATTGCTGGGTGGCCAGACGTCGTCGAATTGGGCAGCCATCATTGGTTAGTTACCGTTGTTGGCTTGGCTAACTCTGGGTTGGAGGACACATCCACCAGCGTCCCACGTCCATGGGGCCTCTGCAAGGCCAGGCCACGTCTTCGTCCTTGTGAGATGATGGGGACAGCAGAAGTGTAGGAAACGGGGCTCGTCTTCAAATCAAACCAACGTAAAATCACAAAACTGGGGGATGGTGGGAGGGCTCTGACCTCAAAACGAAGCCATAAATGAAAACCAGGCCCACGGAGGACCCTGGAGGAGAGGCCAGGTCTGGGATTTGTCTTGAGGGGGCAGGTTGAAAGGACAAAATTTCCCACCAAACATCGCAACGCTTTAATTTCTGGTTCCTTCCCATCCACCCTCTCACTGGCTCCGCCAGGTGACACCCTGGCTGCACCCACAACCTTGCCACAGCCTCCGTGGTCCCAGCGACCTGCCCCGGCGAGCGGCGGCAGCCTGGACGCGGCCCTCCGAGCTCCCTCGGGCGCTCGGAGGTTGCTGGAGCGTCACTGGTTGTCCTTCATGGTCTTCTGGATCCACTGGGCGTATCTGCAGACCTTGGTGTAGACACCAGGTCTCTTGGGCTGCCCGCATTTCTCCATGCCCCAGGACACGATACCTTGGAGGGTCCCGTTGCAAACCAGAGGTCCCCCGGAGTCACCCTACGGAGAGAGGCGCTGTGAGCCAGCCGTCACCCAACGCTTCTTGGGTTGGCCAACTCCTCGTGGCTTGGCCCACCGCTCTTAGGCCTCATCCCATTGGGTGCCCTCTCATGGTTGGACAACCATTGTTGGCTTGGCCAACCATCGCTGGCTTGGCCAGACATCACCAGTTTGGCCAAGTGCCAGCGGACCCCCAACTGGTTTGACCAACCTTTATTGGGCTGATAAACCATCGGATCAACCAACCCGTGACATCAGGCTCCCTAATTATCCAGCTGCTCCACCACCGTTCCACCAGGACATAACGCTTGGCAGATTCAACCATCACTGGTCAGCCAACCACCACGGCGGCTTGTCCAGAACTCCGTGGGTTGGCCAACCGTCGTTGAGTTGGCCAATTATACTTTGGCTAATTACACTCGCTTTGGCTAATAACACTTTCTTTGGCTAATAACACTCACTTTGGCTAATAACGCTCACCTTGGCTAATGACACTTGCTTTGGCCAATTACACTCGTTTTGCCCAGTTACACTTGATTTGCCCAATTACACCTGATTTGGCCAATTACACTCGTTTTGGCCAATTACACTCATTTTGCCCAATTACACTTTTTTTGCCCAATTACACTTGATTTGGCCAATTACACTTGATTTGGCCAATTACACTCGTTTTGCCCAATTACACTCATTTTGCCCAATTACACTTGATTTGGCCAATTACACTCGTTTTGCCCAATTACACTCGTTTTGCCCAATTACACTCATTTTGCCCAATTACACTTTTTTGCCCAATTACACTCTTTTTGCCCAATTACACTTCTTTTTTTTTGCCCAATTACACTTGCTCTGCCCAATCCTCATTTGGTTGAAGAACTCCCTGGCCTGAAGAACTCCCTGGCTGGTCCAACCCCCATCGGTTGTGCCGGCACCCGATTGGTTGAACGCTTTTTGGCCAACCCTTTGGGACCGTGTTGGCCAACCCTCGTTGGGTTGAAAACATCGCTGGCTTCTCTAACTCGTGTTGGCCAACCCTCGCTGGGTTCGCGAGCCACCGTGAAGACCACCGACCCCATCGCGACGACCGGGGGACGCGTCCCCTTGGTCCGCCTTGCAGACAGCCCCCGGTGGCAGCGGTGGAAGGAGGACATCATGGCCGTACCTGGCAGGAATCCCTACCGCCTTGGAGGCTCCCGGCGCAAATCATGTTCTCGGTGATGGAGCCGGGGTATAACCGCTTGCACTCAGCCGTCGAGAAGATGGTGACGGTGACGCACTGCAAGACGTCCGGGTAAGAGACTGAGATGGGAAACGGAGGGGAGGGGAGAAAGAAACCAGAGCAATCGACCCGGGAACCGGCAGAAATTTGCCCCCCCCGAACTCCCAGCGCCGACTCCCCCGTCCTGGGGAAGAGGGCGTTGCGTCTTCCCCGGGGTCTCACGCGGAGGTGGCTTCTCCTGACTGTTTTGGGGTGGAAAAAGGTGCTGTTTGGGGCTGTTTCCACGCTCCGGGCTGGAAAGTCACCCATGGAGACTCATTGCATCATGGGCAAAACCTCCCTCGGTTGGGCATTTCCAGAGGGGAACGCCAAAAATAAGGAATTTCTGCCCCAAAAAGGTCTGATGTGAAAACAGTCACACAGAGGCTGAGGAACCAGGACTTGCCCAATCCATCCCTTTTTTTCCACCGTGATTCGGGGTCTTCTCTTAAACTGACTTAATTTACGTTTTCCTTTCATTTCCTCTAATTTAATTTTAGGGTGTTTCTCTTTAGTTTCACATTATCTTCTTCCACCTGCTCACTCTTCCTTCCTTCCTTCCTTCCTTCCTTCCTTCCTTCCTTCCTTCCTTTCTTTCTTTCTCTCTCTCTCTCTCCTCTCTTTATTTCTCTTTCTTCTCTTTCTTCTTTCTTTCTTTTTCTTTCTTATAAAAAAAATCTCTTTTAATTTTACTCTGTTCCCTTCTGTTCTCCTTAACTAATTTCCCTTCATTTTGTTTAATTGCCTTTATTTTAACTTTTCTCCCCTTCCTTCGCCTTACTTCCCTTTGTCACTTGATCACATTTGATCCCGTTTACTTCTCGTTTAACCCACCACTCAATTCACAGGGCTTTAGGTGCTTTGAGGCTATTCCCTCTGGTTTCTTTCCATTGCAATTTGTTGAGTTTTTGGTAAAAGTTAACCCGATTTCACGTTATTTCCTTCCTGTTCCTCCTCTGCTGCCCTGTTCTGTTCCTATTTTTTAGGAGAGGACCCAGGTGTCCAGTGGACGACCCAGGTGTCCAGGAGAGGACCTTGGTGTCCAGGAGAAGACCCAGGTGTCCAGGAGAGGACATGGGTGTCCAGGAGAGGACCCAGGTGTCCAGGGGATGACCTAAGTGTCCAGGAGAGGACACGGGTGTCCAGGAGGACACTTGGGTGTTCAGGAGAGGAACAAAGTGCCAAGGAGAGAGCCCAGATGTCCAGGAGGGGACCCAGGCATCCAGGAGGGGCCGCTGGCACTGGGTACCTTCTGGGGAGGTGGTGGCCCCCCAACCCGACGTGGTGCAGGTGGTGCCAGGCACTGGGGGGCAGGAGGCCACGGGGACGGGCTGGATCCTCTCGGTGAGGGTGACGGGTGTCAGGAGCTTGATCAGCATGATGTCGTTGTCCTTGGTGCTGGGGTTGTATTTGGGGTGAGGCACCAGCTTCTGCACCATCTTCCGCTCCTCGCCCCATTCCCGCGTGAAGAGGTTGTGCTTGCCCAGGCGGATGGTGGTGATCCTGCAGCACCCAAGGGACATGCGTGGGACGGGTGGCGAGGTGGCCAGGAGATGGGGATCGTGGTCATTTGTGCGGGGCTTGGAGACCACGGTGTGGCCATGGCTTTTGTGGGGCAAAGCATGATGGGACTGCAGCATGGCTAGGGCATGTGCTGGTCATGGCATGCATGGAACATGGCGTGGCTCATGAAGAAGGAGATAGTGGTGCAGTCATGGCACGTGTTGGCCATGAACATGGCCAAAACATGTGTGAGACATGATGTGGTCCATGGACATGGAGACCATGGTGCAACCATGGCATACAATGGTCATGGCATGGCCAAGATGTGTAGGACATGATGTGGTCCATGAACATGGAGACCATGGTGCAACCATGGCATGCGTTGATCACGTCATGGCCAAGACGTGTAGGACATGATGTGGTCCATGAACATAGAGACCATGGTGCAACCATGGCATGCGTTTGTCACAACATGGCCAGGACCCATCTAGACCATATCATGGCCACACCAACACGTGGGACCACAGGACCACGACACAGCACACACACGTAGGCCATCGTGACCATGGCACGCTCACGACTCAGGGGACACAGCACATGCGTGACACGCGTGACACTCATGACGGTGCCCTTACCCTGGCGTGGTGCAGTGGGCCGCCGTCACCACCCACTGCCTGGCCACCAGGACGCCGCCGCAGTAGAGCTTGTACATGTCGAGGATGGCCACCTGCCACGGCTGGGAGTGGGGCTCACAGTCCATGCCGCCCACCACGCGCGTGTCACCTGCCACCGAGGACACTGCAAGGCATGATGGGGGTGGGAATTGACGTGTCAGCACCTCCACGTGCGTGTGCGACGCTGGTCAGACCCTTCGCCCTTGCACTCACCCATGGACGCCACCAAGACCAAGGCTCCCAACAGCTTCACTCGGTCCCATGGCCGGGGGGCCACCATGGCTTGCACCTCCATCGATGTGGACACTGTGGGGGCAGAAGGGTGGTGGTTGTGTGGGGCTATGCATTTTGAGGGTGGCACCGAAGTATCTCTGCACCCTTTTTGGGGTCACTATGGCAGCTCTACACATTTCTTGGGAGGGTTATGGAATCTCCAAGACATTTTGGGGGGTCATTATGGCAGCCCTACACATTTTGGGGGGCATTTATAATAGCTCCAAACCATTTTTTTGGTGCATTATGGCAGCCCTACACATTTCTTGGGGAAGTTCTCGTAGCTCCGAACTATTTTAGGGGCATTATGGAAGCCTTACACATTTCTTGAGGGGTTTATGGTAGATCTGAACCATTTTAGGGGGGCATTGTAGCAGCTCTACACGTTTCTTGGGAGGGTTATGCAATCTCCGAGACATTTTTGGGGTCATCATGGCAGCCCTACACGTTTCTTGGGGGGGTTTCTGGTAGCTCCAAACCATGTTGGGGGTTCTGGCACTATGGTGGGGGTCTCCGCAGTCCCCTCCGCCCGCCGCTGGGAGCTGCACGATTCGCCCCGTCATCGTGCTTTTGCAATGGCGACATCATTATGCCAAGTGCCACGGCAGCAATCAACACAGTCATTGTTAATGAGGCCCGTAATTATGGGCCCCACCAACTCCTCCGCCTCCCCCTCCTTGTCTCGGGGCGGTTGACCTTCCAGCACCCCACACTGCCCTCGGATGCCTCCCTCGGGCTGTGGCAGAGGGTTGGGGCCCCCCTCCCGTAGTTTTGGGGCATGGTTCTTCAAGGCTGTGGGGTGAACGACCCTTGGATGTGGGTCGTTGCTCCTCAAGGATGTGGGGCATGGTCCCCATGGCTGTGGGTCAAAGCTCCCCATGGTTCTGGATCATGGGTTGGAGACACCCAACTTTAGGAGTCGTGGTTCTCCATGGCCATGGGTTGTTGTCCCATGTGGGGTTGGGTCCGTGCTCCCCATGGCCATGGGTTGTGGTCCCCCATGGCTGTGGGTCCTGGTCCCCATGGTTGTGGGTCATGGTCCCCCATGGCCATCGATTGGAGGCACCCATAACTGAGGGTCATTGCTCCCCATGAAGAGGCGTTGTGGGCCCCATGGAGGTGGGTCAGGGTAGCCTACGACTGTGGGTCACGGTTCCCACGGCCGTGGGTTGGAGCCACCCATGGGTGTGGGGCACCACTCCCTGTGGATGCATGGTGGGCCCCATGGACGTGGGGCTGGGGATGAGGATGGAGGTGGGGTGGGGAAGGAGGGAGAATGGGGATCAAAGCATGGAGGAACAAGGGTGGAGAAGGAGAGATGGAGACCAGAGGTGGAGCAAACGTGGAGAAGGATGGAGGAAAGGAGGGAGGGAGGGAGGGAAGGAAGAAAAGGAAGGAAGGAAGGAAGATGAAGGAAAAGGAAGGAAGGAAGACAAGTCAACCATTCTGCATCATTTGTGACAATGAAGTTCGGGGATGGAGGCCAGGAGAGATGGACGGCGGTCAGGGACTCAGAGATAAAGCAACCACGGAGAAGAAATCACAAAACGGTTGGAAGGGACTTCAAAACCCTTCTAATTCTGCCCCCCTGCCATGGACAGGGCCACCTCCCACCAGGCTAGGTCACCCAAAGCCCCATCCAATGTGGCCTTGAGAACCTCCAGGGATGGGGCATCCCCGGCTCCTCTGGGTAACCTGTTCTGGTGCCTCCCCACCCATGGAAAACTTCCGCAAGGAAGGATGGGTGGAGATGGGGCAAGGAGGGGTGGAAATTGGGGATGGAGCAAGCAAGGAGGGGCGGATGGAGGTCGGGGATGGAGAAAGAGAGGAGGGGTGGATGAAGAAAGGAGGGGTGGATGGAGGTCGAGGATGGAGCAAGGAAGAAAGGATAGATGGAGGTCGAGGATGGAGGAAGAAAGGAGGGGTGGATGGAGGAAGAGAGGGGTGGATGGGGGTCAGGGATGGAGAAAGGAAGGAGACGTGGATGGAGGCTGGGAATGGAGCAAACAAGGAAGGATGCAGAGGTTGGGGACGGGACAAAGAAGAAGGATGGATGGGTGGAGGCTGGGGATGGAGAAAGAAGGAGGGAAGGACGGAGGCTGAGGACAGAGCAGAGAAGGAAGCAGGGATGGAGGCTGGGGATGGAGCAAGGAGGAGGAATGGACGGAGGCTGGAGATGGAGAGAAGAAGGAGGGATGGATGGAGGCTGGAGACAGAGCAAGAAGGAGGAGTGGATGGAGGCTGGAGATGGAACAATAGGGAGGAGCGGATGGAGGCCGGGGACAGAATGAACAAGGAAGGATGGATGGAGGCTGGGGACGAAGTAGGGATGGACAGAGAGCAGGGCCACCAGGTGGAGATCATGACCATGGACCACGGCCTCCCTTTGGAGCCTCCCCCCCGCCACCCTCTGCCCTCCACCCCCACCCCACCAAACCTCTCCACAGGTCCCCGCTGTGCCCCGCGGGGGCCGGGGAGGCCTCCCCGCTCCTGAGGCTCGCGTGTCCTCCCCTCCGCGCCGGGAAGAAGCGTTCCGACCGGCCCTGACGTGTCTCCTTCTCCTCCTTCTCCTCCTCCTCCTCTTCCTCCTCCGACGCCGCCGCTCCGCGCCCGTCCCTCCCACGTGAGCGCCGCCGGTTTTATAACGGCGTCGGGGCCCGGCTCGTCCCGCCCCGAGGCCGAGCGTGGAGGCCGCCTTCCCTAATCCTCCCCTAATCCCTCGGCACCGCCTCGCCCGGCCTCCCTCGTGCTCTCTCCGGGGCGGCGCTTGCTGATTGGTCGGCCGGAGCTCACCGATTGGCTGGTTGGAACCTCCTGGTCGGATGGACGGAGGTTGCTGATTGGATCCCCGCCCGGCGGCGGTGGTAGGGAAGAGCTGATTGGACGGCCGTGCCGTGGGAACAACGGCGTGGCAGGTGCTGGTAGTTCTGGGGAACGGCGCGTGCTGATTGGCTGGCTGGGTCTGGAGTTGAGGTGCTGATTGGCCAGCAAGCTGTGGGAACCAACGACAGATGATTGGGTGGCTGTGTTGGAGGCAAACGCATGGCATTGGCTGGTGGCTTTGGAGGCCGATGTGAGCTGGTTGGCTGGTGACTTTGGAAATGGGTCTGTGCTGATTGGCCAGCTGGCTTTGAGATGGGGGCGTGCTCATTGGCTGATGGCCGTAGAGGCCAGCATGTGCTGATTGGCCAGCTGCCTTGGCCAGCCAGCAAGCCCCGTTGGCCAATCATCTTGAGAGACCAGCACGTGCTGATTGGCCAGTTGGCTTTGTAGACCGACACTTTCTGATTGGACAGCTGGCTTTGTAGGTCAGCACTTTCTGATTGGCCAGTTGGCTTTGTTGATCGAAACATGCTGATTGGCCAGCTGGCTTTGTAGACCAGCACGTGCTGATTGGCCAGCTGGCTTTGTAGATGAACTCTTTCTGATTGGCCAGTTGGCTTTGTTGGCCAACCATCTTTGGAAACCACTGTGTGCTGATTGGCCAGTTGGCTTTGGAGCCTTGCACGTGCCGATTGGCCAATCAGGCTGGCCTTGAAGACCAGAGCAGAAGAAGACCAAAGCCAGAGGTTCCCCAGCTCCTTCATCACGCGTGCCCCTAGGGGGAGCTGTCACCCCACACCGCTTGCACATGCACAGGGGGCGGAGTTTCCAGCAAGGGGGCGTGGCCACGAGTTTGGAGGGGCGGGGCTTGCCCACCCCGGGGTGTAAATCTGAAGCGGGGTGTAAGCAGTGTAAACAGGGCGGTGCGGCTTCTCGGGCGGCGCCGCGCGCCGCGGGCACAACCAGACTGGTTCTCTCAGTGGGGGGAGGCCTTCGTTAGCGGCCTCCTCGTTAGCGAGCGCTTAATTGGTGCCAATTAGGGCAGCCCACGCGCTGCCAGGAGGAGCAGGTTCCCTGCTTTGCTCCTGGTTGACGCAGCCTGTGCTAACCCTGGGTGGCCCAGTGGTGGTGGGTCCGTGGGACACGTGGGCTATGGCCTCCAGAGGAGGACACGCGTGGCCGTGGGGTGATGGTTACGGTCACCAGGTGGGACATGAAGTTGTGGGGCACCAGCTGGGAATTCTCCAGCTGCGGGCATGTTCTGTAGGGCTGGACACACGTGGCCTCCTCCTGTGTACACGTGTGGCCTCCTCCTGCGGACATATGTGGCCTCCAGACCTGGACGCGTGTGTTCTCCAGACTTGGACACATGTCCTACAGATGTGGACACGTGTGTCCTCCAGAACTGGACACGTGTCCTCTACACTTTGATATAAGTCTTCCAGACCTGGACACGTGTGGCCATAGATGTGTGGTTGCAGGTTGCCACCATGGCCACCAGCACCAGATGTAGGGTTCCAGGTTGCCCACCGTGGTCACCAGCACCAGAAGGTCATGGTTCCAGGTTGACCACCAAGCCCACCATCCCCAAACACTCATGGCCATGAGTTGCCCACCTTCCTCCAGAACCCCCACAGACGCACCATCCTCACGGCAGCCATGTTCCCCCACGCTTCTCCCCCTCCCCACATCCACATGATACCACAGGGCAGCCACTTTCTAGAGGACTTTATTCCAGGAGCTCCTCCCCAGGATGAGAGAAGTGGGGAGCAGACCCAGAAGCGCATGGTGGGTTCTCAAGCGTGGCTCTTCCTCCTGATGGTGTCGTGGATCCAGGCGGTGAACTCGCAGACGCGGGTGTAGACGCCGGGCTTGCCCCGCCGCCCGCACACTTGCATGCCCCACGAGACGATGCCCTGCAGCTCGTCCTTGCACACCAGCGGCCCCCCCGAGTCGCCCTGGAGGACAGAGGCACCCAGTGAGATGGTCCCCACCATCTCACCAGAGCCCAACTAGATGGTTGTGGTGGCCAACACAATAGGATGGTCGTGTTGGGAGCCCAACTGGATGGTTGGGGTGGCCAACACAACGGGATGGTCATGTTGGGAGCCCAACTGGATGGTTGTGGTGGCCAACACGATGAGATAATCATCTTGGGAGCCCAACTGGATGGTTGTGGTGGCCAACCCAATGGGATGGTCACGTTGGGAGCCCAACTGAATGGTTGTGGAGGCCATCCCAGTTAGATCGTAATTCTTGGAGCCCAACTGGATGGTTTTGATGGCCAACCCAACAGGATAATCACGTTGGGAGCCCAACTGGATGGTTTTGATGGCCAACCCAATGAGATGGTCATGTTGGGAGCCCAACTGGATGCTTGTGGTGGCCAACCCAATGAGATGGTCATGTTGGGAGCCCAACTGGATGGTTGTGGTGGCCAACCCAACGGGATGGTGATGTTGGGAGCCCAACTGGATGGTTGTGGTGGCCATCCCAGTTAGATCGTAATTCTTGGAGCCCAACTGGATAGTTTTGAAGGCCAACCCAACAGGGTGGTCATGCTGGGAGCCTAACTGGATGGTTACCCCCTGGGGGGGTCCTTATAACACCCAGAAGTCTGTGCATTACCTGGGGGGTCCCTATAGCATCCATAGGGTCTCCGTAACACCCTGCAGGTCCCTACAGCACCCTGGCAGCCTCTTTAGCTCCAAGGATGTCCCCATGATGCTTAGGGGTCCCTATAGCTCCCAGGGGCCTGCAGAGCACCCGGGGGTCCCTAGAGCAGCCAGGGATCCATATGGAGCTTGTCGGGGGGTCCCTATGGCATTCTGGGGGTCTTTACAACACCTAGGGGTCCTAATAGCACCCAAGGGTTCTCTCTTGCACCCAGGGTGCCGAGCGATGCTTGGTGGGCCCTGTAGCACCCAGGCATGCCTATGGTGCTTAGGGACAGGTATGGGGACACCTACGGCACCCAGGTGGTCCCTATAGCAGCTGGGGGTCCCCACGGTACTTAGCGGGGGGGGGGGCTTGAAGCAGCCGAGACCCCCCAGAGCTGATCTTCCACCAGAAATGGAGACCTCCACTGGTCCTCAGCAGGGTGTGAGGTGCCCCCCCCCAACCCCAGTTCCTCTCCTTTGGTCTCTCCTCGGGGACAAGGCGGGTGAAGCCACCCACCCATGGGTGCAGCGCCCCACGGCCAACCCGCCGCCGCCAGACCCACCTGGCAGGAGTCGGTGCCCCCTGAGCTGAGCCCGGCACAGAGCATGTTCCTGGTGATGCCCTTGGGGTAGAGCTTGCCGCACTCCTCGTTGGAGATGGTGTAGACCACGCCGCACTGGAGGATGTCGGGGAAGTAGCCTGGGGATGGTGGGACATGGTGAGGGGACCCAGGTCACCCTTTGCCCCATGGGAAGGGTCCCCAGGGGGCTCCGGTGCAATGGGATCAGCTCCCTCCTAAGGTGACGTGGCCCCATCATGGGAGACTTGCTCCAAGGTGAGGGCTGAGCGGCCACAGTGGAGATGATTTGATGTCTCCTTTGGTCATGGTGTGGAGAATGGAGACCTCCAATGGACCCAGGAAGCCCCACCCACAAAGAGGTATCCCCAAGATGTTGAGATGTCCCCAAGATGTCCCCAGGATGCAAAGGTATCTCCAAGACATTGTGATGTCCTCAAGATGCCAAGATATCCCCAAGATATTCCCAAGAGTCCAAGATGTCTCCAAGCTGTCCCCAAGAGGCCAAGATGTCCCCAAGACCTTCTCAAGACATTGAGATGTCCCCAAGTGGCCAACACGTCCCCAGGACACCAAGATGTCCCCAAGACATTGAGATGTCCCTAAGAGGCCAAGATGTCCCCAAAATACCCAAGATGTCCTCAAGACATTGAGATGTCCCCAAGAGGCCAAGATGTCCTCAAGACACCAAGCTGTTCCCAAGCTGTCCTCAAGACTTTGAGACATCCCCAAGAAGCCAAGATGTCCCCAAGACATTGAGATGTCCCCAAGACACCCAGATGTTCCAAGACACCAAGCTGTTCTCAAGACACCAAGAAGTCCCCAAACTGTCCCCAGAACAACCTGCCCAGCTGCCCACAAGACACTGAGACATCACCAGGCCACCCAGCTGTCCCCCCAGGTCCCTCAAGAGCCCACCACACGTCACGAGGAGATGTTCCCACCGACCTTCAGGGCTGCTGGTGCTGCCCCAGCCCGACACGATGCACTCGGTGTTGGGCGGCGGGCATCTTCTGGGGAGGGCCACGGGCTGGACGTGGTCAGTGAAGCGCACGGGCTTCTGGAGCTTCAGCAGCATGATGTCGTTGTCATGGGTGGTGGGGTTGTAGCCGGGGTGGACGAAGGCCTGGGCCGAGTTGATGCACTGCTCCGTCCCCTCCTTGGCCTTCAGGCTGTGGTCGCCCATGCGGATGGGGATGGACCTGGGCAAGGAGGTGGAGAAAAGGGACTGCGGTGAGGCTCAGTGGTGGCTGGGGCAGAGGCCAAGGGCAAGGAGAGGTCCAAGCCGTGGAGGTTGGGAGGAGCCGGGTGGTGATGAAGCTTCCTGGCCTCCGTGAAAGAAGGGCAAAAGGCTTCTTCTGGGTTTCTTGGGGACGGCAATATTGGGAGCCCAACTGGATGGTTGTGGTGGCCAACACAACGGGATGGTGATGTTGGGAGCACAACTGGATGGTTCTTGAGGCCATAGAGGTGACCTCCTTGGCCACCCAGTCCCAAGTGACATCGTGGCTGCTGGGAAAATGTCCCCAGAAGGCTGAAGGGTGGTGAGGAGGACCTCAGGTAGACCCAACCCCATGATGACCACAACATCCACTCTTGATCTTCTCCACCTCCACGTTGAGACCAATCCCCAGCAGGACCTGGTGACCCTGGCCTCCCCATTGGCCCAACAAAGGGCCCTCAGCCCACCAACCCCCACCCCAGCTGGGGCCACCCCACCTCTTGGTGTCGCAGTGGGCGGCCGTCAGCACCCAGAACTTGTCGATGAGGACCCCGCCGCAGTGGATGTTGTTCTGGGGGCCCAGCAGGACCGCCTGGTAGGGGTGGCGCTTCTTCTGGCAGCTGTGGCCCCCCACGATCCGGTTCTCGTCCCCCGTGGCCGCTGTGGGATGGGAGCCAGGGTTCAGCCCTCCCAGTACCTCCCAGTTCCTCCCAGTGCCTCCCAGTTCCTTCCTTCTCAGTTTCTTCCCAGGTCCTTCCCAGTTCCTTCCCCGTTCCTCCCCGTCTAAGGGTCCTCAGAACCTCCCCACATCGCCTCTGTGCCCTCCCAGTTGCTCCCGTTCCCTCCCAGTTCCCCCAGTGACCTCTCACTTCCCACCTACTGCCTGCCAGGGTCTCCCAGTGCCTCCCAGTTCCTTCCGTCCCAGTTCCTTCCCAGTGCCTCCCAGTTTCTTCCTTCCCAGTTCCTTCCCAGTTCCTCCCCATCTAAGGGTCCTCAGGGCCTCCGCGTGTCACCTTCCTGCCCTTCCAGTTGCTCCCGTTCCCTCCCAGTTCTCCCAGTGATCTCTCACTTCCCACCTACTACCTCCCAGTGCCCTCCCAGTTCCCTCCCAGCGCCTCCCAGTTCTTTCCCAATGCGGCCTCACTTCCTCGCCATTGTCCCCAGTGCCTCCCAGTGCCTCCCACTGCTGGCCAGGTCTTCCCAGTAGCCTCTGGTTCCCACCCAGTAACTCCCAGTGACCCCAGTCTCCTCCAGCTCTCTTCCCGTCTCCTCAGTGGCTCCCAGTTGCCTCCCAGTGCTTCCCCCTTTTCTTCCCATGCCCCACCAGTGTGCTCCCAGTGCCCCCAGTTCACCCCCAGTTCCTTCCCAGTGCAACCTGTTGTCATCCCAGTCCCTCCTACACCTCACCAGTGCTCCCAGTGCTCCCCATGCCCCCCAGCACTCCTTCAGTGTCCCAGTATCCCCCAGTACCCTCCATTTGCCTCCCAGTGCCTCCAGTTTCCCTCCCATCCATACCAGTACACTCCCACTATCTCCCAGTGTCCCCAGTTCACCCTCAGCTCCCTCCCAGTATCCCTCGGTGCCCTCTAGTGCCTCCCAGTACTTCCTCTGTCCCTCCCACTCACACCAGTATGCTCCCAGTGTCCCCAGTTCACCTCCACCTCTTTCCCAGTACTCCCCAGTGCCTCCCAGGGTCTCCTCATTCTGCCCCACTGCCACCAGTACAATCCCAGTGCCTCCCATTCCCTCTCACCCCCCTCCCAGTGCCTCCATAGTGACCCCAGTGCCCTCCCAGTGCCTCCCAGGGCCTCCCAGTGCCCCCCAGCACTCCCAGTGCCCCCTAGCGCCCTCCCAGTGCACTGCAGCACCCACCAGTGCCCTCCCAGTTTCCCCCAGTGGCTTCTCAGCACCTCCCAGTCCCCCCCCAGTTCCCTTCAGTTGCCTCACAGCCCCTCCTGGTGCCCCCCAGTTTCCTTCCAGTTCCCCCCAGTGCCCCCCAGCACCATCCCAGTGCCCCCTGGTGCCTTCCCAGTGCACTGCAGCACACACAGCACCTTCCCAGTGGCCCCCCAGTTCACTCCCAGTGCACCCCAGCAGCACCCAGTTCCCTCCAGTGCTCCCTACTGCACACTCCCAGTGCCCCCAGCACCATCCCAGTACCACCCAGTCCCCCCAGTGCACCCTAGGGACCTCCCAGTGCCCACCAGACCCCTCCAACGTCTTCCCACTCCCTTCCTATTCCCCTCCAGTTCACTTCCAGCACCTCCCAGTTCTTCCCAGTACCCCACAGTTCCCTCCCAATTTCCTCCCAGTGCCTATCAGTTCCTTACCAATTCCCTCCCAGTATCTTCAATCGCTCCCAGTGCCCACCAGTTCCTCCCAGCTGCCTCATAGTGCCCCCATCTTCCCCCCCAGTCCCTCCCAAACCCTCCCAGTGTCCCCCAGTTCCCTCCCAGTGCCCCCCAGTTCCCTCCCAGTGCCCCCCAGTGCCCTCCCAGTTCCCTCCCAGTGCCCCCCAGTTGCCTCCCACTCCCTCCCAATGCCCCCAGTCCCCTCCCACTCCCTCCTAGTCCCCTCCCAGTGCCCCCCAGTGCCCTCCCAGTGCCTCCCAGTCCCTCCCAGTCCCCTCACCAGCAGCCAGCAGCAGCAGGGGCAGGAGGCGCTCCATGGCGGCAGAGGACGGGGACCTGGAGGCTGCCGAGGCCGGGCCCGGCCCTTTAAATCCCCGGGGGGGCCCCGCCCCAGCAGGTTGGGGTGGGGTCAGTGGGGACACGCCCACCACTCCCAGTGCTCCCAGTGCTCCCAGTGTCCCCAGTGATACCAGTGATACCAGTGATACCAGTGATACCAGTGCCTAAATCCTAGTGTTTCCAGTGCTCCCAGTGTCCCCAGTGCCCCCGTGACCCCAGTGACCCCAGTGCTCCCAGTGATTCCAGTGTTCCCAGTGATCCCAGTAATCCCATTGGTCCCAGTGATCCCAGTGCCCCAGCGCTCCCAGTGTTCCCAGTACCCTGGTGCTCCCAGTGCTCCCAGTGTCCCCAGTGCCCCAGTGCTCCCAGTGTCCCCAGTGCCCCAGTGCTCCCAGTGCCCTAGTGCCCCAGGGACCCCAGTGCTCTCAGTGATTCCAGTGCTCCCAGTGCTCCCAGTAATCCCATTGGTCCCAGTGATCCCAGTGCCCCAGTGCTCCCAGTGGTCCCAGTGCCCCAGTGCTCCCAGTGATTCCAGTGCTCCCAGTGATTCCAGTGTTCCCAGTGATCCCAGTAATCCCATTGGTCCCAGTGATCCCAGTGCTCCCAGTGTCCCCAGTGCCCCAGTGCTCCCAGTGATTCCAGTGCTCCCAGTGATCCCAGTAATCCCATTGGTCCCAGTGCTCCCAGTGATTCCAGTGTTCCCAGTGTTCCCAGTAATCCCATTGGTCCCAGTACCCTGGTGCTCCCAGTGCTCCCAGTGTCCCCAGTGCCCCAGTGCTCTCAGTGATTCCAGTGTTCCCAGTGATCCCAGTAATCCCATTGATCCCAGTGATCCCAGTGCCCCAGTGCTCCCAGTGCCCCAGTGCTCCCAGTGATTCCAGTGCTCCCAGTGCTCCCAGTGCCCCAGTGCTCCCAGTGCTTCCAGTGCTCCCAGTGCTCCCAGTGTCCCCAGTGCCCCAGTGCTCCCAGTGATTCGTGTTCCCAGTGATCCCAGTAATCCCATTGGTCCCAGTGCTCCAGTGTCCCCAGTGCCCCAGTGCTCCCAGTGCCCCAGTGCTCCCAGTGCTCCCAGTGCTACCAGTTTTCCCATTGTCCCCAGTGCTCCCAGTGCCCCCAGTGCTCCCAGTTTGCTTACAAGGCCTCCAATGCCTTCCAGCACCCTCCCAGTACCTCCCAGTTCCTCCCAGTGCCTTCAGGGGCTCCCAGTGCTCCCAGTGCCTCCAGTGAACTCCTGAGGCCTCCAATACCTCCCAGTCCCTCCCAGCACTGCCCAGTGCCTCCCAGTGTCTCCTAGAGGCTTCCCAGTGCCTTCCAGTACATCCCAGTGCTTCACAGTGCCTCCCAGTATATTCCAGTGCCTACTAGCATGTCCCAGTGTATCCCAGTGCCTTCCCAGTGCCTCCCAGTGCCCTTCCTGTCCCTCCCAGTGCTTCCCAGTACCCTCCCTCCCCTTCCCGGTACTCCCCAGTTCCCTTCCCATCCCCTCCAGTGCCTCCCATTTCCCTTCCTGTCCCTCCCAGTGCTTCCCAGTACCCTCCCTCCCCTTCCTGGTGCTCCCCAGTTCCCTTCCCATCCCTTCCAGTGCCTCCCAGTTCCTTCCCAGTGCCTCCCAGTCCCCTTTCTGTCCCTCCCAGTGCCCCCTCTGCCCTTTCCAGTGCCTCCCAGTGCCTCCCAGTGCCCTTCCTGTCCCTCCCAGTGCCTCCCAGTGCCGTTCCCAGTCCCTCCCAGTGCAGCCCACACGGCTGTGGGGTGCCAGCCCCACGTTGCCCTGCCTCAGTTTCCCCCTTTGGCCAAATTTTTTGGGGGGAAGAGGGAGGGGGACCCCAAAATAGGGGCAGAGTTAAGGGGACCCCAATTAGGGGCAATTAAGGGGACCCCAAATGAGGGACATCATTACGGGGGGACCCCAAAATAGGGACATAATTAAGGGGACCCCAAAACAGGGGTAATTAAGGGGACCCCAAATGAGGGATGTCATTAGGGGGACCCCAAAATAGGGGAA
>NW_023312011.1:0-14390 GCF_011077185.1 Oxyura jamaicensis
CCATTCCCTGGTTTTATGGCTTGCAGATAATGGTGGAGGAACCCAAACCTTTCCCGGCCCCATGGGAGGAGGTTGAAGGGACCTCTTACCTGGCAGGAATCGATGCCCCCCTCGGGGACGCCAGCACAGAACATGTTGGGGGTGATCCACCTCCCGTACGCCCTCGCGCACTTGTCCTTCCCAAAGGCTTGGACGCCGGCACACTGCAGATTTCTGGGGAGCTTTGCTGCAGATGAGGGGGATGGAGAGAAAGTTGGTGAGGAAGGGCAGCCTCCTCATGCCATCACCCAAGAAGACCTCGTGGTGGTTTTGGTGGGGTTCCATGGGATATGGGCAAGGGAGATGCCTCCACTGGAGGTGGGTAGTCCAACGCAAAGGAAACCCCAACCCCAAGGGAAAGTCATTCTTCACGGTAAACCTCGTTGGGTAGAGTGAAGACAACATAAGGGACCCTCCCTCATCCAATTTTCCCAAGCAAGAAGAGAAATCAGCCTCCTTTTCCCTGCCAAATTACGTCCCCCCCACCCCACTTCTTCCACCGGGGTCTCCACCGTGAGCCAGTACCTCCAGGGGACTTGGTCGTGCCCCAGCCAGACACGCTGCACCTCATCCCATCCATGGGACACCTCGTGGCCAATCTGATCTTCTTGATGTTGTTGCTAAACTGCACGGGTCTGTTCAGCCTCAGGAGCATGAAATCATTGTCGTTCTTGCGGGGGTTGTAGGCCGGGTGGACGATTGACCGTGAAATCATCCTCACTTCCCCCGTGCCGTCCCGCAACGTGTCTGTCCCGATTAGCACCCTGAGGTCCCTGCCCGGAGAAGAAGGTCAAGAAATCAGTGCCAGCTCCTCCAAAGGAGACACACAACCCTATGGGTCAAGGGGATGATCGAGGGTCATCCCCCAAAGCTTCTCCAGATCCAGTCAGCTGGCAGAGTTAAGGTGATGTGTCCATGGGACCACCTTATCCTCTTGTCCTC
The DNA here is from genome assembly GCF_011077185.1 of Oxyura jamaicensis. NCBI lineage: Eukaryota > Metazoa > Chordata > Aves > Anseriformes > Anatidae > Oxyura > Oxyura jamaicensis. The sequence goes on from NW_023312011.1 coordinate 982, forward strand.
AAGGAGAAAAAAGAGAATGCCTTGGGGATTCATGAGCTAGATCTGCTCCAAGAGCTCTTTGATGGCGCATTTCCCATCTCCATGGGACTTTGGAGAACATCTTGACTTCAGTTTCTTGACTTCACCTTCGTCATCCTCACTTCAGGCTTCAGGCAAGGAGTCCCACCTGCAATATCCCAGCAACTGAGCCCAACTTCTGGCCAACGTTTCTTCTGTTTTTCGTCTTTATTTCCCCTCTGGAACTTGAAACTTCCTCTCGTGGAGCCTTGTGGGGAAACTGGAGAAGTTTGGCTGTTGGGGGGGACCTTCTCCACTTGGTGTCATCACCTGGAAAAAGGGGGGTGACTGGACCTCAAATGTGGGGGAGGTTGAGTCCCTTGGTGGTTGATGGCCAGAGGTTGTCCCCCGGCAAAGGAGACATCAGCTCCTGTTTCCCTGGGGAGGCTGGCTGTGCCTTTGATGCCCTCTGGAGGTACCAGCTTCTGGATACCACCATCTGGAGATACCCACAGCTGGAACATCAACATCTGGTGCTTCTGGGCATCAGATCTGGAGGTAACATCTGGGTGTGACTACCTGGGCATAGCAACCTCTGGAGATACCCACCTCTGGAGCTACCTGAAGGTACCAGACTTCAATACCAGCTTCTGGACACCAAAATCTGGAGGTGTCCACATCTGGAAGTGGCCAACTGCAGAGACACTGACATCTGGGACATCTCTCTCTGGATGCCACCGTGTGGAAGAACCATCCTCTGGAAGTGCCAACATCTGGGTACCAACCCCTGGGACCCACCTCTCCCCCTCGGTCATTAAAGGGTCTTGGAAAACGAGACGTTGGCTTGTAGGAAGCCATGAGGAACGTGAGCATGGAGCCACCTTACCTGCCTGGCTGCTTGCAGTGGGCGGCTGTGAGGACCCACTGGGCGTCTATCAAGCTTCCTCCACACAGGATTTGTCCCCTCTTGATGAGGGCAACCTGGAAAGGTCGCTGGGTGATGGAGCAGGGCTTCCCACCGATGATACGGGACTCGTCCGCCTCCGGCACTGCAAGACAAGAGCACCCAAGGGCACCATGAGAGTCTTGCATGGCTATAGGCAGCCAGGAAGCCTCCTTCCAAAGAAAAAAAATGTTATTTTGGGTTGAAAAGCAACTTTTAAAAAGGAAATGAGACACCGAAGGGAAAGCGCTCTCTCCTTTTTTTTTGTTGTTTATTTTTGTTTTTGGTGTTGTTTTTTTTTTTAGCCTTAAAATAGCATCAGAGCAGTCAAAATCATAATTAAAACTTTTCATTTGTTTGTTTTTGTTTTGTTTCACTGAGTCATCTATCAACCTACTGAGGTCCCACCAAACTTTTTTTTTTTTTTTAATGAGAAAAAGATATTTTTTGGACCAGGAGCAGTTGAAATCCAACCATTAGTAGCCCCAAACAGTCCCCGGCGATCTGAATTCTCCTGATGCCTTCTGATGGAGCCCAGTACTCCATGGCCCAACCACACGTATCAGGGAGAACGTTGGGGTGGGAGCTCCCTCGAGAAGACCCCCTGGGACCAGTCCATCGTGCCAAGCTGTGCCAATGAGCTGTCCTGGAAATCTCCGTGCATCAGGAAGTCACCAAGGGCCACTTATCTCTGCCGGTTTCGCCATGTGCCTCGGGGAGGGGCATCCGTTCCACCTCTAAGATTCCTCCCAGCCCAAGATTGGACTCTAAAAGGGAGATGACGCACCCCTAAAAGAGCTGATTTCTTCTTCCTCCGTTGGTAAGAAAGCCTGTAGGACCAGCTCAAAAAGACTCCTACCTCCTGGATGGCTCATGTTATGTACCCAGACCTCCTAGTTAGGGCCGAGGTAGAAGATGGTTGCATCAACACAAGCAGGAGAAGCCATGACGCAGGGAGAAATGATAACAGGAGCTCACTCAGGAATGTGAGTCCTTACGTAGCTCTGGAGCCAAGACGCGTTGGTCCCATGAGGTTTGCACGGAAGAGACCCATCAGCTTGGTTTTGGGGTCTTTGGTCGTACTGCAGAAAAAAAAAAAAGGGTCTCACCACCCAAAACTTCCGCTTCTGACACGGGTTTCTCGGCCTTTAAGGTCTCTGGAGCCATCTCCCCTCGCTTTAGCTCGCTGAAGCAGATGGTTGTCTAGTGGAGCTGGCCAACGTTGATGGTCCTCGGAGAGAGGGAGGGACCGTTCTGAGAGGCAATCCCACCCCATCCAACGCTGGATGTCTACAAGATGAGGTGTCCCTCCCCATGCTGGAATATTTACGAGGTTTGTGGGATGACCATCTTGAGGTCATGTCCGTGCAGAACTCCACTTGGGTGTCCACACAATGGACACGCCATGCTCCTGGTGTCCCTCCCTCTACAGCTCTACGTGGGCAAGAACCTCTCAGGCCTTTTGAGAAGCTCTCTAGTGGAGAAGACGCCTCATGGTCAGTTGTGTCCAAGTAGCAGGAGGTGAGCTTCACAACAAAAGGATAACCAGATTAAAAAATAATAATAATAATAATAAAAGATTTTTTTTGACCAAAAATCCTCTCTCCTGCCCCAAAAAGTGCAGAGTATTTGGACTTTTGCCTCTGTCACATGGGAGATATCAAGTCCTTGTTCCCCCTGGTGTCTTCATGGCTGTTGAGGCTGAGTCCTCCACGCTGGAGCCTGGAGCATCCCAGCTGGTTTTTGGGGTGTTTTGGGGATGAAGTTGTGGTTGCCACCTCCACGTGCTGACTGCCCTGGCGAAGAGCTCTATTGATCCGTGCGTGTGCGAGGTGGCTCTGGTCCATGGTTATCTGCAATCACCTTCCACCGCACGTTGGGACATTGGAATTTACTGGTGGGACTGGTTTGTGCCGGTGGGGATTACGACCTGTGACGGGTGGCAATGGGAGACGCCCGAGTTTCAGACCGCCTGGAATCTGCCACTATCCGGTCCCAGCTGCCAAAGCTGGAGGGTGGGAACCATCCCAGCATGCACGCTCATCGGGGAAGCATCCCTCGTCACCTCAAAGGCCGTCCTTGGGCCTTTGGAGACCATCCAGAAGGTTTAGGTTCCACCAAGCTCCTCGTAGACATCTCAGCAGCTTCCCTGGGCCCGGAGGATCTCCGTCGATGAAGGCCGGCCGGTGGAGATGCAACGCAAGGCGGTGGAGCCCTGTGGTAGGATCCATAGCCTGGATTTCCAGAAGAAAGCTCCAGCCAAGGTGATGGTGTCTCCACCCCAAACCAAGCTGTGATAAACCTTATCACCAGAAACCCCTCACCGAAAACAGTTCTTGGAAAGCCTGGAAAATTATCCAGGCACGGCGTCTGGACACGAGCTCCTTCCTTCTCCGCAGGACCTGGGAGTTTCGGATTCAGCTCTGGAGGCACCGATTTGGGTTAAGATCCCAGGTTTTGGCAACCTTTGGGTGGATATCATGGGCCTCTTCTTCCTTCCCTGATCAGGACCTATCCATGGGACCGTTCTGGTTCCCCTTCGTCAGAGCATCATTTTGGAGGCCAGAAGAAAGGAAGGGGATGCTGCCATCGGGATTAAGTCTCTTGCTTCCCCTCACCCCAGGTGACTGCTTTTGTCTCCTTTTCCATGGCAGAAATCCCCGTATGACCTCACGGAGAAGGAAGATGTCCGGGAGATCCTAGCATCTCCAACCACGTGACGGAATTTTCCTCCGCGTCTTTTCTCTCTACGGCGAGGGGTTGCTTTATCTCAGCTCGAAACGAAAACAGGTTTCGAAATTACAGGGCCTTGCCCAAGCCTTCCCATCAGCAAGATTCCCACGAGCCAGAAGGCATCTCCTCATCCCATCCCATCCCATCCCATCCAATTCCATCCTATCCCATCCCTCCGGATACATTCCCCCGCGATGCATCCGTGAAACATCCACGGTGTCCCCGTCCCCGTCCCCATCCACCGGATTGACTTACGCTCATCGCCTTCATTACCCCCCTTCACGTTTTGTGCCAGCAGCGGGGTGGCGGACAGCAGTCCCACCACGAGGATGAAGATGGGGGTGAAGCTGAAGGCCCCATGTCCATCACGAGCCATTCCTGGAGGGGCAGAGAAACCAAACCAGATCAGCTCGGGGACCGCAGGAGAGAGCCCGGTGCCACATGGGGGACAGGGGGACAGTCCCAGCGCTGTCCTTCCACCTCCCAACAAGGAACAGAGGCAACGCTACCAGGATGCTCTTGGTGTTTTGGGGAACCTTCATCCCTACGGACCACACTGTGGCCTCAATCCCTCTTCTCCACCCTCTTTTGGCCCAATTCAGCTCTCCGGCGGTGCCTCCAGCAACCCAGGAAGCACCATTTCCCTCCCAGTCCCCGTTAAACTGGGCGAGCTGAGTTAACCCGGGATATGGAAGGCTCCCTCCACCGAACCACAGCGTGGACGGATCCGACCCATAGGAAAGAAGAAACGAAAAACCTGGAGAACCCCCCGAGTCCCACCTGGCACCATCTGACCGCTTGGAGATGGAGGTCACCGCTGTCCCCGCTGCGGGGATGGACTCACCTGCTGGAGGAGAAGGACGGGGCCGGCTTGGCACGTCGGGAAGCCGAGAACCCGTCGTTGGGCCATATTTATACCGGGCCGAAAAGTAGGTTGTGTCTCCACCGGGGTGACTCAAGGGCGGTTGGGCGACGGGTCCAAGCGGCAAGCGGGACGAGCGCGGCCGTGGGTGTCTCCCCGGCCCCACGGGTGATTACCGCTTTGATGTCCCAGAGGAAAACGCCACCCCGCTCCTCCCGACGTGCCTGAAAACAGACCAGCCCGGCATGATGGACAGATGGACGGATGGACAGAAGGACAGACGGACTGGCTGGGTCACCCTCTTTCCCCATGTGTGTGTGGGTGGGTTTGAGGAGGGTTGTCCCCACGGCTGCTGGGGTGGGATGGGCTGGCTCCGGCCTCTGGGCGTCGTTAAATGGAGTGGCCTGGGTGCTGTCCGTCCGTCCGTCCGCCTCTCGTCCTGGCTGTCCGTCCAGCTGGCTGTCCGCCTGTCCGTCAGCCAGTCTGTCCGTTTATCCGCCTGCCAGTCCAGCCGTCTGTCCATCTGCCCATCTATGCCTGGCCACCCGTCTGTCTGTCTGGTCATGCAACTGTAAGTCTGCCTGGACGTCTGTCCGGCCATATCTATCCGTCTGCCTTTCCGTCTGTCTGTCCGCTCATCCTATCTCCCCGTCCATCTGTCCGCCTGACTGCAAGTCTGCCCGTCCGTCTGTCCACCCATCTGGCTACCCGCCTGTAAGTCTGTCCAGCTGTCTGTCCATCTCTCCGGCCATCTGCTCATCCGTTTGTCCACCTGCCTGTCCATCCATCCACCCACCCGCACCCCTACCCAGCCACTCCCTCATCCATCTGTCCCCTCGTCCCTGTCCTTCTGTCAGTCTGTCCGTCCAGCTTTGTCTAGCGGTCCGTCTGCCCGTCCGTCTCTCTGTCCACCTGCCCACCTGTCCGTCCACCTGATTGCACGCCTGTCCCGCAGCCTCGCTGTCCGTCTGTCCAGGTAGCTATTTCACCATCTATCTGTCCGTCAGTCTATCCGCTCATCTCTCCGTCCGTTTGTCCACCAGCCTGTCCGTCAGTCTGTCCGCTCTCACCTCTATCCTCCATCGATCTGTCCATCTCTGCCCATCCACCGGGCTCTCTCCGTCTGTTTGTCCATCTGTACAGCTGTATCTCCATCCGACTGTCCCTCCAGCAAGCTGGATGGCCGTTTGTCCCTCTGTCCTCCTGTCCATCCATCAATCATTTATCTATCCGTCCATCTGTCCACCTACACCGAGATGGATGAATCTGTCCGTCCATCCATCCATCTACATCGAGATGGATGGATCCACCTAGATCTACAGATCTACCCGTCCATCCACCTCCCTCTCCATCTGTCCGTCTGTCCGTCCACCCTCTGCTCGTACCACGCCCCGAGTAGACTTCACATCATGCACACATGTGGGTAAGGATGTGAGATTTGGCACAAGCTTTGGGATGCCACCTCCGAGGGGGGACAGTTTGCAGCTCCGGGAGGTCCTTGAGGACGTCGCTGGGCCGGAGGTCCTCGGGGACCTACGTGCCACCTTCTCCTGGTCGCACCTGCTGATGAGTAACACCGCGGATGCGGGTGAACGATGGGCGAGGCTACGACCTGGTGCCAACCCCACCGAGCCCTGCGAGTCGGCTCCGGTGAGTCAAGGGGGCACCAGGGATGCAAGTGAACATTTGTCCCCCACCTTGTCCCCAGCTGGAAATTGTCCCCGAGCCCTCATACCCCTCAGATCCCCTTCCTTCCATCCCCAACCCCGATGGCAAGGGGAAGGTCTCCAAGATGGGAGGTCACCACTGGCTCCTCCACCCCATGGAGGCTTAGGGTCTCCATCCGTGGGGACTTGGGTGCTATCAGTGTCACCCACTGTCCCCAGAGTCACCCAGGGCATCTCCACCCTCTGCTTCACCTTGGCCTTGCCCGGCCCTTCCCTGGGCGGGTTTGGTGCTGGACATCAGCCAGGATCCGAGCAGTTCAAGCAACCAGTGCCGTAATCCCACCAGATTTCCCTCCTCCAGAAGAACCCTGTCCAAGCTCCAGCAAGTCCTGCGGCACCTTACAGCTCCTGGAAGGATTTGGGGCACCCAGGGGTCCTCCGGTGCCACCCCAGCTTGACCATCCTTGGCGTTGCAGAGGACCAGAGCCGTGATTCGGGCGAAGGAACCTCTTTTGCAGAGCTTTTGGGAAAGGAGCTGAGGCCGCCAGCAGCTCGCGGAGCAATTAGCGCCCCTGCCAAGCAATTAAGGGTGGAGAGCCCCAGGAGCTGAGCCCTGACGAAAGGAAAGGCCGGGCGGAGATGAATCACGTTTCGGAGATGCTGATCTCGCTCTCTGCTGGTGGCAGAGGAAGCCCGGGGCTGGGTTTGGTCCCAAACCTGGAGTTGAACCCAGAGCAACTGTTCCCAGTAAGTCCACGGGGATCTGCTCTGCTGAGGTCCTCACCGAAGAGGCCGTGGTGCTGAGGAGCCCATCTGTGGAGGCCTGGCCTGGGAGGATCTCACCTACCAGGGTGCCATCCGTGGAGATCCCATCCTGTGGAGGTCTGGTCCATGGGGACCTAATCCACCAGCCATCAGTCCATGGTGGTCGTGGTCCACAAAGACCTCGTCCTCCAGGATCACGTCCACGAGGATCCCATCCCATGGAAGTCCCGTCTACTGAGATCCCACCCATGGTGGCCTGGTCCACAGAGACCTCCACACCAGGGGAACCAGTCCGTGGAGTGGTCAACAGCAGAGATCCTCCATGGATATCCCACCCGTGGCCCACCTGGGCCATGTTCCCCAAGATCTGGTGGGCAAAGATCTTGTCCCCATGGAGATCCCACCCATGGGATTGACGCGGTGATCGTGGGCCATGAGGGTCACATCTACAAGGCTTCCCACCACAGAGGGGGAGCCCATCTATGGGGGTCTCCAGGGGGCATGAGGGGACACGACGGGACACGGGGGGACACGTGAGCGGGGCATGGTGGGGACAGGGGGAGCCCATAAGGGGACACGGGGCACATAAAGGGATGTGGGACCCCATGAGGGGACACAACGGGACATGGGGGGGACACAAGGGGACAGGAGAAAACAAGGGGGGACTGGGGGACCTCGAAGGGTCATGGGGTCACATGGGGGGGTTGTGAGGGGACCGGGGAGAACTTGAAGGCAGACGAGGGGACATGGGGAGGTCCACAGAAGCACACGTGGGGACGTGAGGGGACATGGGGTCACACGAGAGGACATGGGTTCACGTGAGGGGACATGTGGGGGACACGGGGACCCATGGGAGAACATGGGGGGGGGTGCCTGACATGCCGGGGAGGGGGCGTGCATGTTGGGCCACGTCCCCGGTCGCGATGACGATGACGTTGGGGCTGGGCCCAACCGGTTCTCCCAGTTCTTCTGCTCCCATCTCCTCCGCGTAATTAGTGCTAATTACCTAATTATCCCCAGGGCCAGCCCGGGCCTGCCACCCACTGCCAGGGCTGCCGGGGGACCCCACGCTCCCCTCTCCTGATCCTCAGTGGCACGGAGGGGACGTGCCCCACCCTGTCCTTGTCCCCTCTGTGTCCTCACAGCCTTGGGGGGCGCCGAGTCCAGGGGTGGCCCTGGGTGACACAAGGGGTTGGCAGCGCCCTGGGTGACACGGTGGGTGGCCCTGCTTGACACACGGGGTGGCAGCACCGTGGGTGGCAGTGCCCTGGGTGACCCAGGAGGGAGGGAGGAGGGGGTGGCCCTGGTTGACACCCGGGCCAGCAGCACCGTGGGTGGCAGTGCCCTGGGTGACACAGGGGGTGGCTCAGGGGACACGGGTGACACAGGAATAGAGGTGTTGGGTGCCGGCATGGAAGTGGTGGCAGCAGTTGCACTCCAGCTATCCCTGGCATGGTAGTGGTGGATGTGGGGGACACCAGGTTGCCTGAGGACCTCCAAGCCCCCTGATGTGACACCCCCAGGTCAACAAACTTCTCCTTTTGGTGGCTCATTTCCACGGCCAGCAGGACCAGGCTCCGTGGTGGTCCCCTTGACTTGACTGCGGGATGCTTTAATCTCACTTCCATGCACGTGGTGACTTACCAGACCCTGCTGTGTCACCGGCACCTCTGTCACCATCTTGGCCTGACCACAAGGGCTGCATTGACCAAGTTTCCATGGCTGCCTTGCACGGACCCCAGTAGATGTGGTGACCAAACCTCCATGGGTGCAGGGAGAAGACCTCATTTGATGCGTTGACCAGACCTCCATGGACATGTTGGGTAGACCCCAATGGATGTCTTGACTGTCTTCATAGACATATTGTTAGATGTCCATGGACACGATGACCAGACCTCCTTGAACATGTTGACCAGACATCCAAGGACACGTTGACCAGACATCCAAGGACACATTGACCAGACCTCCACGGACACGTCGACTGGACCTCCATGGACACGTTGATAGATCCCAAAAAGCACCTTGACCAGACATCCATGGATGATGGAGGAGCTGTTAGAGCCCACTGTGGTAGCCCACCACATCTGATGGCCACCAACCTGGGACCTTCCAAGCCAAACCTCTGTAGGATTCTGTAACCCCAAAGGCTCGAACATCCTTGTGAAAGGCTGAGAGAAGAGCTGGAAGCAACTGGTGGCCACTGTTGGTCCCAGCAATGACGGACAGCCATCCCTCCGCCTCCCTGGAGGTTTGGACCGGGACCAAAACCTCTTTCCCCGCCGCAGTGGCTAGACAAGGCCCACACCCTCCGGTGCATCAGGTCCTGGCCACGTGGGGGAAGAGGGAGGGGGTGTCTTGCGCAAGGCAGCTGGCGTCGCTCCCCGCCCCATTGAGCCACAAGGGACAACACGTGATGGTGTGACCTCGCCGGACCTCCTCCTGCAAGGGGGAAAGTGTGGACGTGCTTCCGCAGCCCACCAGAATCCTTCACCCTTTACACAGACCCACCATGGTGAGGCTGGGTTGGCACCGCTCTCCATCTAGCCCCACCACCAAGATGGGGCTTTGTTGACCCCATGGAGGAGAAAAATCCCCCCCAACCCCTCTGTTCTACAAAATAGAGGCCTCGGAACCATGCAAACAGGTAAATTTGGCCTCCAGCAGGTGATTTCTTCCCACTCTCAAGCCAACGTGCCCTGGGTGGATGCTCTCTGCCCGTTGCATACCCCTCGGGGAAGCAAAACAGCCCTGATGCGCCACCAAAGTTACCCCAGGTCGGTAAATTAGGCCCCTTCTTCTCCAGCTGAGTCACGGGGAAATTTCTCCCCTCTGGGGACAGGAAATTCTCCCTGGTCATGCGCCTGCCCGTGGAGACACGGCTGGGGTGGGGGGACCAAGAGGGAAGGTCTGACCCCAGGGCATTGCGAGGGCTCGTCTCTCTTGGGGGGAGGATGCTGAGATGGATTTTGTCCCCACCGTGGTGGTGGGAAGGGTCCTGGACACCCCTCAGACAGCCAACAGGTCTACTCCATAAAGGGACCAACAGGTTTACCCCATGGTGAGGTCAACCTGGAGCAGAGCCAATGGGGTTACTCCACGGCAAGGTCAATGTGTCTGCCCCAAGGTAAAGCCAACAGGTCTACCCCATGGTGACGTCAACCTGGAGTGGAGCCAATGGCGTTACTCCACGGCAAGGTCGGTGGGTCTGCTCCATGTTGAAGCCAAGTCCACCTGCAGTGGGGCCAACGGGTCTGCCCCATGGAGGGGTCAACAGGTCTGCCCGGTGGTGACACCAACAGATCTATCTAAAATGGGGCCAGATCTACTTTGTGATGGTCTACCCTGTGGTGGGGCCAAATGATCTACCCCATTGGAGACTCTACCCCATGGCAAGCTCAAAATGTCTGCTCCATGGCGAGGAGGCCTACGATGGGGCCAGTAGATCTACCTCGTGGTGGTCTTCCCCAGGATGAGGTCAACAGGTCTACTCCATGGCAGGGCCAACTGATCTACCTGCAGAGGGGCCAACATGTCTACCCCATGGTGGGGCCAAAAGAGACATCTGCCCCACAGTGGTGTCAACAGGTCTAGCTGCAGTGGGGCCATCTGGTTTGGCCCAAAGCTGGTTGTCCTCTCCTGTCCCTACGAGACCTGGGGCAACCGGAGGCACCTCAAGCTCCCAGAGCTGCACTCCGCCCGCTGAAGACATGGCGCAAAGCCACGTCATAAAACTTTATTCATCAACATCTCCACAGGGCCCCGCGGCTGGCCCCTGCCCACCCCGGGGCGCGTGTCCCGGTGCTCGGACCGGCCGGCTCCGGGGACCTTCATCGGGGAGGAGGAGGAGGAGGTGCTGCGGGGCCCGTCCTGCGGCCATCGGAGCTGGGGATGGGCTGGGGCTGGGGGCTCAGTTCCTTCTCATCGTTTCCTGGATCCACCGGGTGTATTTGCAGAGGTTGACGTAGACGCCGGGTTTTTGGGGGTCCCCGCAGACACCTGGGCCCCAGGAGACAATGCCCTGGAGCCGTCCGTCACACACGAGGGGTCCCCCGGAGTCACCCTGCCGGGGAAAGAGGGGTGGCACGTGGGGGCCTGGGGATCACAGCCTGCCCAATAGAATCACCCCAAATTTGGGGCCATTTCGGGGCCAGCCCGGGATCTCCAAAGAGGTGAACATGAAGACCCACCAAGGAGATGTTCTCCTCAATCCCTGCATGACGCCATCTCCCCTCCCACCCCGCGTACCCAAATCCCCTCTGGGTGCTGCTGGCTACAGTCCCAAATTGTGCCCGTTCTCATCCCAACACCATTGTGGGGTCCCAAATGACCAGCGGGGCCCGGGGTGGCCAAAACTTGCACCCACCTGGCAGGAGTCGGCACGGTTGCGGGGTTCACCTGCACACACCATGTTGGGGGTGATGGAGCCGGGGTAGATGCGCCGGCACTGCTCCTCTGAGACGATGGTGACCTTGGCGCAGTGGAGGTCCTCGGGGAAGGTGACTGCAGGTGATGGAGAACACAAAGTCACACGGGGTCCCAGCTCTGACCTCTCGGACTCTGCCCTGGGGCTTGTCCCCATGTTTCTCTCAGTGACGCCAAGGGGAACCCTAAGGTGATGTGGACACCTGGGTTCCTTGGGAGGAGAAGGATGTCCAAGGAACCCCTTGGAAGGATGTCCAAGGGTTATATCAGGATGCCCGGCCATCTGAGTCTTAGGCTACTGGTTTCATACCTTCAGGACTGGTGGTGGACCCCCATCCTGAGATCTGGCATGTCTTGCCAGGCACGGGGCAGTGGGAGGCCAGCGGCAGCGGCTTCACCCGCTCGTTGATGTGGACGGGTTGGAGGAGCTTGACAAGCATCAGGTCACCGTCCTTGGTGGCCGGGTCATAGCGCGGGTAGCTGATGACCTTGGCCGAGAGCCGCCGCTGCTCGGAGATGCCCGGATCCTTGGGGCCCCGGCCCCCCCAGCCGCACGTTAATGAAGCTGGAGACAAAGGTTGGACAAACCCATCAAGACAAACCCATCACGGGTGGAGGGGTTGTGGGGGCCCCAAGGAACCCCCCCAAAACTGGGGCAGAGCTGTGGTCCCAGAAGGTGGCGATAAGGGCAGAGGAAGCAAAAGCAGAGGGCAGAGACAAGGTGATACGGAGTCATAAAATGGGCAGGGTTAAGGTTATTTAAAGGCATAAAGTGGGCAGAGTTAAGGTAGCATGTCGTGGCCGAAGAGGCAGAGCTCGGGTTATGAGTAGCTGGAAAAGGGGGTAGAGTTAAAATTACAGATAATCAGGAAAAAAACAAAAAAACAAAACAAAACAAACAAACAAGAGTTAAAAGGATGGACTCCCTCCCAAAATAAAATAAAATAAAATAAAATAAAATAAAATAAAATAAAAATAAATAAAAATAAAATAAAAATAAAACAAAATAAAATGAAATAAAGTCAAATAAAGTCAAATAAAATAGAATAAAGTAAAATGAAATAAAATAAAATAAAATAAAACAAAATAAAACAGAGTAAAATAAAGTAAAATAAAATAAAATAAAACCAAACCAAACCAAAACTAAATAAAATAAAAAAAAATAAAGAAACAGCTGAAGCTGCACATGCACAGAAAATGGGCAGAATTAATGTTATTTGTACAAATGGGGAGGAAAAGGGCAGAGTTAAGGGTTTGCAGCTCAAGAATGGGCAGAATTAATGTTATTTTTAGAAATGGGGAGGAAAAGGGCAGAGTTAAGGGTATTCACAGCTCAAGAATGGGCAGAGTTAAGGTTATTTGTACAAATAGGGAGGAAACGGGTGGAGTTAAGGGTATTTGCAGGTCAAGAATGGGCAGAGTTAAGGTTATTTGTACAAATGGGAAGAAAAAGGGCAAAGTTAAGGGTACCAAGAACTCAGGAATGGGCAGAGTTGAGGTTATTTACTCAAATAAGGAGGAAAAGGGCAGAGTTAAGGGTACTCAGCTCAAGAATGGTCAAAATTAAGGTTATTTGTACAAATCAGGAGGATAAGGGCAGAATTAAGGGTACTCACAGCTCTAAATGGGCAGACTTAGGGTTATTTGTACAAATCAGGAGGAAAAGGGCAGAATTAAGGGTACAGTAGCCCCAAAATAGGTAGAGTGAAACCCACTGAGTTGCCATCAAGCCCCCCCCCGCATGTTTGGCCACAGAAAAGGACCCCAGGTGCTGGTTGACCCCAGGGACCCTGATTGATTCCTGAGTGGCCTGAGCCCATTGCCACCAACCCCCCCAGGCGTTGCTCCCCCGTGTCCTCCTACCCTGGGACGTGGCAGTGGGCGGCCGTCAACACCCAGTTCCTGGCCACCAGCGTCCCCCCCGCAGATGAACTTGTCCCCTTTGAAGAGGGCAGCCTGCCAGGGCAGGTCGTAGGAGGTCCCCTCGATCACCCACAGGACGTTCCTCGAGGCTGTGGGG
>NW_023312012.1:0-14386 GCF_011077185.1 Oxyura jamaicensis
CCATTCCCTGGTTTTATGGCTTGCAGATAATGGTGGAGGAACCCAAACCTTTCCCGGCCCCATGGGAGGAGGTTGAAGGGACCTCTTACCTGGCAGGAATCGATGCCCCCCTCGGGGACGCCAGCACAGAACATGTTGGGGGTGATCCACCTCCCGTACGCCCTCGCGCACTTGTCCTTCCCAAAGGCTTGGACGCCGGCACACTGCAGATTTCTGGGGAGCTTTGCTGCAGATGAGGGGGATGGAGAGAAAGTTGGTGAGGAAGGGCAGCCTCCTCATGCCATCACCCAAGAAGACCTCGTGGTGGTTTTGGTGGGGTTCCATGGGATATGGGCAAGGGAGATGCCTCCACTGGAGGTGGGTAGTCCAACGCAAAGGAAACCCCAACCCCAAGGGAAAGTCATTCTTCACGGTAAACCTCGTTGGGTAGAGTGAAGACAACATAAGGGACCCTCCCTCATCCAATTTTCCCAAGCAAGAAGAGAAATCAGCCTCCTTTTCCCTGCCAAATTACGTCCCCCCCACCCCACTTCTTCCACCGGGGTCTCCACCGTGAGCCAGTACCTCCAGGGGACTTGGTCGTGCCCCAGCCAGACACGCTGCACCTCATCCCATCCATGGGACACCTCGTGGCCAATCTGATCTTCTTGATGTTGTTGCTAAACTGCACGGGTCTGTTCAGCCTCAGGAGCATGAAATCATTGTCGTTCTTGCGGGGGTTGTAGGCCGGGTGGACGATTGACCGTGAAATCATCCTCACTTCCCCCGTGCCGTCCCGCAACGTGTCTGTCCCGATTAGCACCCTGAGGTCCCTGCCCGGAGAAGAAGGTCAAGAAATCAGTGCCAGCTCCTCCAAAGGAGACACACAACCCTATGGGTCAAGGGGATGATCGAGGGTCATCCCCCAAAGCTTCTCCAGATCCAGTCAGCTGGCAGAGTTAAGGTGATGTGTCCATGGGACCACCTTATCCTCTTGTCCTCAAGGAGAAAAAAGAGAATGCCTTGGGGATTCATGAGCTAGATCTGCTCCAAGAGCTCTTTGATGGCGCATTTCCCATCTCCATGGGACTTTGGAGAACATCTTGACTTCAGTTTCTTGACTTCACCTTCGTCATCCTCACTTCAGGCTTCAGGCAAGGAGTCCCACCTGCAATATCCCAGCAACTGAGCCCAACTTCTGGCCAACGTTTCTTCTGTTTTTCGTCTTTATTTCCCCTCTGGAACTTGAAACTTCCTCTCGTGGAGCCTTGTGGGGAAACTGGAGAAGTTTGGCTGTTGGGGGGGACCTTCTCCACTTGGTGTCATCACCTGGAAAAAGGGGGGTGACTGGACCTCAAATGTGGGGGAGGTTGAGTCCCTTGGTGGTTGATGGCCAGAGGTTGTCCCCCGGCAAAGGAGACATCAGCTCCTGTTTCCCTGGGGAGGCTGGCTGTGCCTTTGATGCCCTCTGGAGGTACCAGCTTCTGGATACCACCATCTGGAGATACCCACAGCTGGAACATCAACATCTGGTGCTTCTGGGCATCAGATCTGGAGGTAACATCTGGGTGTGACTACCTGGGCATAGCAACCTCTGGAGATACCCACCTCTGGAGCTACCTGAAGGTACCAGACTTCAATACCAGCTTCTGGACACCAAAATCTGGAGGTGTCCACATCTGGAAGTGGCCAACTGCAGAGACACTGACATCTGGGACATCTCTCTCTGGATGCCACCGTGTGGAAGAACCATCCTCTGGAAGTGCCAACATCTGGGTACCAACCCCTGGGACCCACCTCTCCCCCTCGGTCATTAAAGGGTCTTGGAAAACGAGACGTTGGCTTGTAGGAAGCCATGAGGAACGTGAGCATGGAGCCACCTTACCTGCCTGGCTGCTTGCAGTGGGCGGCTGTGAGGACCCACTGGGCGTCTATCAAGCTTCCTCCACACAGGATTTGTCCCCTCTTGATGAGGGCAACCTGGAAAGGTCGCTGGGTGATGGAGCAGGGCTTCCCACCGATGATACGGGACTCGTCCGCCTCCGGCACTGCAAGACAAGAGCACCCAAGGGCACCATGAGAGTCTTGCATGGCTATAGGCAGCCAGGAAGCCTCCTTCCAAAGAAAAAAAATGTTATTTTGGGTTGAAAAGCAACTTTTAAAAAGGAAATGAGACACCGAAGGGAAAGCGCTCTCTCCTTTTTTTTTGTTGTTTATTTTTGTTTTTGGTGTTGTTTTTTTTTTTAGCCTTAAAATAGCATCAGAGCAGTCAAAATCATAATTAAAACTTTTCATTTGTTTGTTTTTGTTTTGTTTCACTGAGTCATCTATCAACCTACTGAGGTCCCACCAAACTCTTTTTTTTTTTTTAATGAGAAAAAGATATTTTTTGGACCAGGAGCAGTTGAAATCCAACCATTAGTAGCCCCAAACAGTCCCCGGCGATCTGAATTCTCCTGATGCCTTCTGATGGAGCCCAGTACTCCATGGCCCAACCACACGTATCAGGGAGAACGTTGGGGTGGGAGCTCCCTCGAGAAGACCCCCTGGGACCAGTCCATCGTGCCAAGCTGTGCCAATGAGCTGTCCTGGAAATCTCCGTGCATCAGGAAGTCACCAAGGGCCACTTATCTCTGCCGGTTTCGCCATGTGCCTCGGGGAGGGGCATCCGTTCCACCTCTAAGATTCCTCCCAGCCCAAGATTGGACTCTAAAAGGGAGATGACGCACCCCTAAAAGAGCTGATTTCTTCTTCCTCCGTTGGTAAGAAAGCCTGTAGGACCAGCTCAAAAAGACTCCTACCTCCTGGATGGCTCATGTTATGTACCCAGACCTCCTAGTTAGGGCCGAGGTAGAAGATGGTTGCATCAACACAAGCAGGAGAAGCCATGACGCAGGGAGAAATGATAACAGGAGCTCACTCAGGAATGTGAGTCCTTACGTAGCTCTGGAGCCAAGACGCGTTGGTCCCATGAGGTTTGCACGGAAGAGACCCATCAGCTTGGTTTTGGGGTCTTTGGTCGTACTGCAGAAAAAAAAAAAAGGGTCTCACCACCCAAAACTTCCGCTTCTGACACGGGTTTCTCGGCCTTTAAGGTCTCTGGAGCCATCTCCCCTCGCTTTAGCTCGCTGAAGCAGATGGTTGTCTAGTGGAGCTGGCCAACGTTGATGGTCCTCGGAGAGAGGGAGGGACCGTTCTGAGAGGCAATCCCACCCCATCCAACGCTGGATGTCTACAAGATGAGGTGTCCCTCCCCATGCTGGAATATTTACGAGGTTTGTGGGATGACCATCTTGAGGTCATGTCCGTGCAGAACTCCACTTGGGTGTCCACACAATGGACACGCCATGCTCCTGGTGTCCCTCCCTCTACAGCTCTACGTGGGCAAGAACCTCTCAGGCCTTTTGAGAAGCTCTCTAGTGGAGAAGACGCCTCATGGTCAGTTGTGTCCAAGTAGCAGGAGGTGAGCTTCACAACAAAAGGATAACCAGATTAAAAAATAATAATAATAATAATAAAAGATTTTTTTTGACCAAAAATCCTCTCTCCTGCCCCAAAAAGTGCAGAGTATTTGGACTTTTGCCTCTGTCACATGGGAGATATCAAGTCCTTGTTCCCCCTGGTGTCTTCATGGCTGTTGAGGCTGAGTCCTCCACGCTGGAGCCTGGAGCATCCCAGCTGGTTTTTGGGGTGTTTTGGGGATGAAGTTGTGGTTGCCACCTCCACGTGCTGACTGCCCTGGCGAAGAGCTCTATTGATCCGTGCGTGTGCGAGGTGGCTCTGGTCCATGGTTATCTGCAATCACCTTCCACCGCACGTTGGGACATTGGAATTTACTGGTGGGACTGGTTTGTGCCGGTGGGGATTACGACCTGTGACGGGTGGCAATGGGAGACGCCCGAGTTTCAGACCGCCTGGAATCTGCCACTATCCGGTCCCAGCTGCCAAAGCTGGAGGGTGGGAACCATCCCAGCATGCACGCTCATCGGGGAAGCATCCCTCGTCACCTCAAAGGCCGTCCTTGGGCCTTTGGAGACCATCCAGAAGGTTTAGGTTCCACCAAGCTCCTCGTAGACATCTCAGCAGCTTCCCTGGGCCCGGAGGATCTCCGTCGATGAAGGCCGGCCGGTGGAGATGCAACGCAAGGCGGTGGAGCCCTGTGGTAGGATCCATAGCCTGGATTTCCAGAAGAAAGCTCCAGCCAAGGTGATGGTGTCTCCACCCCAAACCAAGCTGTGATAAACCTTATCACCAGAAACCCCTCACCGAAAACAGTTCTTGGAAAGCCTGGAAAATTATCCAGGCACGGCGTCTGGACACGAGCTCCTTCCTTCTCCGCAGGACCTGGGAGTTTCGGATTCAGCTCTGGAGGCACCGATTTGGGTTAAGATCCCAGGTTTTGGCAACCTTTGGGTGGATATCATGGGCCTCTTCTTCCTTCCCTGATCAGGACCTATCCATGGGACCGTTCTGGTTCCCCTTCGTCAGAGCATCATTTTGGAGGCCAGAAGAAAGGAAGGGGATGCTGCCATCGGGATTAAGTCTCTTGCTTCCCCTCACCCCAGGTGACTGCTTTTGTCTCCTTTTCCATGGCAGAAATCCCCGTATGACCTCACGGAGAAGGAAGATGTCCGGGAGATCCTAGCATCTCCAACCACGTGACGGAATTTTCCTCCGCGTCTTTTCTCTCTACGGCGAGGGGTTGCTTTATCTCAGCTCGAAACGAAAACAGGTTTCGAAATTACAGGGCCTTGCCCAAGCCTTCCCATCAGCAAGATTCCCACGAGCCAGAAGGCATCTCCTCATCCCATCCCATCCCATCCCATCCAATTCCATCCTATCCCATCCCTCCGGATACATTCCCCCGCGATGCATCCGTGAAACATCCACGGTGTCCCCGTCCCCGTCCCCATCCACCGGATTGACTTACGCTCATCGCCTTCATTACCCCCCTTCACGTTTTGTGCCAGCAGCGGGGTGGCGGACAGCAGTCCCACCACGAGGATGAAGATGGGGGTGAAGCTGAAGGCCCCATGTCCATCACGAGCCATTCCTGGAGGGGCAGAGAAACCAAACCAGATCAGCTCGGGGACCGCAGGAGAGAGCCCGGTGCCACATGGGGGACAGGGGGACAGTCCCAGCGCTGTCCTTCCACCTCCCAACAAGGAACAGAGGCAACGCTACCAGGATGCTCTTGGTGTTTTGGGGAACCTTCATCCCTACGGACCACACTGTGGCCTCAATCCCTCTTCTCCACCCTCTTTTGGCCCAATTCAGCTCTCCGGCGGTGCCTCCAGCAACCCAGGAAGCACCATTTCCCTCCCAGTCCCCGTTAAACTGGGCGAGCTGAGTTAACCCGGGATATGGAAGGCTCCCTCCACCGAACCACAGCGTGGACGGATCCGACCCATAGGAAAGAAGAAACGAAAAACCTGGAGAACCCCCCGAGTCCCACCTGGCACCATCTGACCGCTTGGAGATGGAGGTCACCGCTGTCCCCGCTGCGGGGATGGACTCACCTGCTGGAGGAGAAGGACGGGGCCGGCTTGGCACGTCGGGAAGCCGAGAACCCGTCGTTGGGCCATATTTATACCGGGCCGAAAAGTAGGTTGTGTCTCCACCGGGGTGACTCAAGGGCGGTTGGGCGACGGGTCCAAGCGGCAAGCGGGACGAGCGCGGCCGTGGGTGTCTCCCCGGCCCCACGGGTGATTACCGCTTTGATGTCCCAGAGGAAAACGCCACCCCGCTCCTCCCGACGTGCCTGAAAACAGACCAGCCCGGCATGATGGACAGATGGACGGATGGACAGAAGGACAGACGGACTGGCTGGGTCACCCTCTTTCCCCATGTGTGTGTGGGTGGGTTTGAGGAGGGTTGTCCCCACGGCTGCTGGGGTGGGATGGGCTGGCTCCGGCCTCTGGGCGTCGTTAAATGGAGTGGCCTGGGTGCTGTCCGTCCGTCCGTCCGCCTCTCGTCCTGGCTGTCCGTCCAGCTGGCTGTCCGCCTGTCCGTCAGCCAGTCTGTCCGTTTATCCGCCTGCCAGTCCAGCCGTCTGTCCATCTGCCCATCTATGCCTGGCCACCCGTCTGTCTGTCTGGTCATGCAACTGTAAGTCTGCCTGGACGTCTGTCCGGCCATATCTATCCGTCTGCCTTTCCGTCTGTCTGTCCGCTCATCCTATCTCCCCGTCCATCTGTCCGCCTGACTGCAAGTCTGCCCGTCCGTCTGTCCACCCATCTGGCTACCCGCCTGTAAGTCTGTCCAGCTGTCTGTCCATCTCTCCGGCCATCTGCTCATCCGTTTGTCCACCTGCCTGTCCATCCATCCACCCACCCGCACCCCTACCCAGCCACTCCCTCATCCATCTGTCCCCTCGTCCCTGTCCTTCTGTCAGTCTGTCCGTCCAGCTTTGTCTAGCGGTCCGTCTGCCCGTCCGTCTCTCTGTCCACCTGCCCACCTGTCCGTCCACCTGATTGCACGCCTGTCCCGCAGCCTCGCTGTCCGTCTGTCCAGGTAGCTATTTCACCATCTATCTGTCCGTCAGTCTATCCGCTCATCTCTCCGTCCGTTTGTCCACCAGCCTGTCCGTCAGTCTGTCCGCTCTCACCTCTATCCTCCATCGATCTGTCCATCTCTGCCCATCCACCGGGCTCTCTCCGTCTGTTTGTCCATCTGTACAGCTGTATCTCCATCCGACTGTCCCTCCAGCAAGCTGGATGGCCGTTTGTCCCTCTGTCCTCCTGTCCATCCATCAATCATTTATCTATCCGTCCATCTGTCCACCTACACCGAGATGGATGAATCTGTCCGTCCATCCATCCATCTACATCGAGATGGATGGATCCACCTAGATCTACAGATCTACCCGTCCATCCACCTCCCTCTCCATCTGTCCGTCTGTCCGTCCACCCTCTGCTCGTACCACGCCCCGAGTAGACTTCACATCATGCACACATGTGGGTAAGGATGTGAGATTTGGCACAAGCTTTGGGATGCCACCTCCGAGGGGGGACAGTTTGCAGCTCCGGGAGGTCCTTGAGGACGTCGCTGGGCCGGAGGTCCTCGGGGACCTACGTGCCACCTTCTCCTGGTCGCACCTGCTGATGAGTAACACCGCGGATGCGGGTGAACGATGGGCGAGGCTACGACCTGGTGCCAACCCCACCGAGCCCTGCGAGTCGGCTCCGGTGAGTCAAGGGGGCACCAGGGATGCAAGTGAACATTTGTCCCCCACCTTGTCCCCAGCTGGAAATTGTCCCCGAGCCCTCATACCCCTCAGATCCCCTTCCTTCCATCCCCAACCCCGATGGCAAGGGGAAGGTCTCCAAGATGGGAGGTCACCACTGGCTCCTCCACCCCATGGAGGCTTAGGGTCTCCATCCGTGGGGACTTGGGTGCTATCAGTGTCACCCACTGTCCCCAGAGTCACCCAGGGCATCTCCACCCTCTGCTTCACCTTGGCCTTGCCCGGCCCTTCCCTGGGCGGGTTTGGTGCTGGACATCAGCCAGGATCCGAGCAGTTCAAGCAACCAGTGCCGTAATCCCACCAGATTTCCCTCCTCCAGAAGAACCCTGTCCAAGCTCCAGCAAGTCCTGCGGCACCTTACAGCTCCTGGAAGGATTTGGGGCACCCAGGGGTCCTCCGGTGCCACCCCAGCTTGACCATCCTTGGCGTTGCAGAGGACCAGAGCCGTGATTCGGGCGAAGGAACCTCTTTTGCAGAGCTTTTGGGAAAGGAGCTGAGGCCGCCAGCAGCTCGCGGAGCAATTAGCGCCCCTGCCAAGCAATTAAGGGTGGAGAGCCCCAGGAGCTGAGCCCTGACGAAAGGAAAGGCCGGGCGGAGATGAATCACGTTTCGGAGATGCTGATCTCGCTCTCTGCTGGTGGCAGAGGAAGCCCGGGGCTGGGTTTGGTCCCAAACCTGGAGTTGAACCCAGAGCAACTGTTCCCAGTAAGTCCACGGGGATCTGCTCTGCTGAGGTCCTCACCGAAGAGGCCGTGGTGCTGAGGAGCCCATCTGTGGAGGCCTGGCCTGGGAGGATCTCACCTACCAGGGTGCCATCCGTGGAGATCCCATCCTGTGGAGGTCTGGTCCATGGGGACCTAATCCACCAGCCATCAGTCCATGGTGGTCGTGGTCCACAAAGACCTCGTCCTCCAGGATCACGTCCACGAGGATCCCATCCCATGGAAGTCCCGTCTACTGAGATCCCACCCATGGTGGCCTGGTCCACAGAGACCTCCACACCAGGGGAACCAGTCCGTGGAGTGGTCAACAGCAGAGATCCTCCATGGATATCCCACCCGTGGCCCACCTGGGCCATGTTCCCCAAGATCTGGTGGGCAAAGATCTTGTCCCCATGGAGATCCCACCCATGGGATTGACGCGGTGATCGTGGGCCATGAGGGTCACATCTACAAGGCTTCCCACCACAGAGGGGGAGCCCATCTATGGGGGTCTCCAGGGGGCATGAGGGGACACGAAGGGACACGGGGGGACACGTGAGCGGGGCATGGTGGGGACAGGGGGAGCCCATAAGGGGACACGGGGCACATAAAGGGATGTGGGACCCCATGAGGGGACACAACGGGACATGGGGGGGACACAAGGGGACAGGAGAAAACAAGGGGGGACTGGGGGACCTCGAAGGGTCATGGGGTCACATGGGGGGGTTGTGAGGGGACCGGGGAGAACTTGAAGGCAGACGAGGGGACATGGGGAGGTCCACAGAAGCACACGTGGGGACGTGAGGGGACATGGGGTCACACGAGAGGACATGGGTTCACGTGAGGGGACATGTGGGGGACACGGGGACCCATGGGAGAACATGGGGGGGGTGCCTGACATGCCGGGGAGGGGGCGTGCATGTTGGGCCACGTCCCCGGTCGCGATGACGATGACGTTGGGGCTGGGCCCAACCGGTTCTCCCAGTTCTTCTGCTCCCATCTCCTCCGCGTAATTAGTGCTAATTACCTAATTATCCCCAGGGCCAGCCCGGGCCTGCCACCCACTGCCAGGGCTGCCGGGGGACCCCACGCTCCCCTCTCCTGATCCTCAGTGGCACGGAGGGGACGTGCCCCACCCTGTCCTTGTCCCCTCTGTGTCCTCACAGCCTTGGGGGCGCCGAGTCCAGGGGTGGCCCTGGGTGACACAAGGGGTTGGCAGCGCCCTGGGTGACACGGTGGGTGGCCCTGCTTGACACACGGGGTGGCAGCACCGTGGGTGGCAGTGCCCTGGGTGACCCAGGAGGGAGGGAGGAGGGGGTGGCCCTGGTTGACACCCGGGCCAGCAGCACCGTGGGTGGCAGTGCCCTGGGTGACACAGGGGGTGGCTCAGGGGACACGGGTGACACAGGAATAGAGGTGTTGGGTGCCGGCATGGAAGTGGTGGCAGCAGTTGCACTCCAGCTATCCCTGGCATGGTAGTGGTGGATGTGGGGGACACCAGGTTGCCTGAGGACCTCCAAGCCCCCTGATGTGACACCCCCAGGTCAACAAACTTCTCCTTTTGGTGGCTCATTTCCACGGCCAGCAGGACCAGGCTCCGTGGTGGTCCCCTTGACTTGACTGCGGGATGCTTTAATCTCACTTCCATGCACGTGGTGACTTACCAGACCCTGCTGTGTCACCGGCACCTCTGTCACCATCTTGGCCTGACCACAAGGGCTGCATTGACCAAGTTTCCATGGCTGCCTTGCACGGACCCCAGTAGATGTGGTGACCAAACCTCCATGGGTGCAGGGAGAAGACCTCATTTGATGCGTTGACCAGACCTCCATGGACATGTTGGGTAGACCCCAATGGATGTCTTGACTGTCTTCATAGACATATTGTTAGATGTCCATGGACACGATGACCAGACCTCCTTGAACATGTTGACCAGACATCCAAGGACACGTTGACCAGACATCCAAGGACACATTGACCAGACCTCCACGGACACGTCGACTGGACCTCCATGGACACGTTGATAGATCCCAAAAAGCACCTTGACCAGACATCCATGGATGATGGAGGAGCTGTTAGAGCCCACTGTGGTAGCCCACCACATCTGATGGCCACCAACCTGGGACCTTCCAAGCCAAACCTCTGTAGGATTCTGTAACCCCAAAGGCTCGAACATCCTTGTGAAAGGCTGAGAGAAGAGCTGGAAGCAACTGGTGGCCACTGTTGGTCCCAGCAATGACGGACAGCCATCCCTCCGCCTCCCTGGAGGTTTGGACCGGGACCAAAACCTCTTTCCCCGCCGCAGTGGCTAGACAAGGCCCACACCCTCCGGTGCATCAGGTCCTGGCCACGTGGGGGAAGAGGGAGGGGGTGTCTTGCGCAAGGCAGCTGGCGTCGCTCCCCGCCCCATTGAGCCACAAGGGACAACACGTGATGGTGTGACCTCGCCGGACCTCCTCCTGCAAGGGGGAAAGTGTGGACGTGCTTCCGCAGCCCACCAGAATCCTTCACCCTTTACACAGACCCACCATGGTGAGGCTGGGTTGGCACCGCTCTCCATCTAGCCCCACCACCAAGATGGGGCTTTGTTGACCCCATGGAGGAGAAAAATCCCCCCCAACCCCTCTGTTCTACAAAATAGAGGCCTCGGAACCATGCAAACAGGTAAATTTGGCCTCCAGCAGGTGATTTCTTCCCACTCTCAAGCCAACGTGCCCTGGGTGGATGCTCTCTGCCCGTTGCATACCCCTCGGGGAAGCAAAACAGCCCTGATGCGCCACCAAAGTTACCCCAGGTCGGTAAATTAGGCCCCTTCTTCTCCAGCTGAGTCACGGGGAAATTTCTCCCCTCTGGGGACAGGAAATTCTCCCTGGTCATGCGCCTGCCCGTGGAGACACGGCTGGGGTGGGGGGACCAAGAGGGAAGGTCTGACCCCAGGGCATTGCGAGGGCTCGTCTCTCTTGGGGGGAGGATGCTGAGATGGATTTTGTCCCCACCGTGGTGGTGGGAAGGGTCCTGGACACCCCTCAGACAGCCAACAGGTCTACTCCATAAAGGGACCAACAGGTTTACCCCATGGTGAGGTCAACCTGGAGCAGAGCCAATGGGGTTACTCCACGGCAAGGTCAATGTGTCTGCCCCAAGGTAAAGCCAACAGGTCTACCCCATGGTGACGTCAACCTGGAGTGGAGCCAATGGCGTTACTCCACGGCAAGGTCGGTGGGTCTGCTCCATGTTGAAGCCAAGTCCACCTGCAGTGGGGCCAACGGGTCTGCCCCATGGAGGGGTCAACAGGTCTGCCCGGTGGTGACACCAACAGATCTATCTAAAATGGGGCCAGATCTACTTTGTGATGGTCTACCCTGTGGTGGGGCCAAATGATCTACCCCATTGGAGACTCTACCCCATGGCAAGCTCAAAATGTCTGCTCCATGGCGAGGAGGCCTACGATGGGGCCAGTAGATCTACCTCGTGGTGGTCTTCCCCAGGATGAGGTCAACAGGTCTACTCCATGGCAGGGCCAACTGATCTACCTGCAGAGGGGCCAACATGTCTACCCCATGGTGGGGCCAAAAGAGACATCTGCCCCACAGTGGTGTCAACAGGTCTAGCTGCAGTGGGGCCATCTGGTTTGGCCCAAAGCTGGTTGTCCTCTCCTGTCCCTACGAGACCTGGGGCAACCGGAGGCACCTCAAGCTCCCAGAGCTGCACTCCGCCCGCTGAAGACATGGCGCAAAGCCACGTCATAAAACTTTATTCATCAACATCTCCACAGGGCCCCGCGGCTGGCCCCTGCCCACCCCGGGGCGCGTGTCCCGGTGCTCGGACCGGCCGGCTCCGGGGACCTTCATCGGGGAGGAGGAGGAGGAGGTGCTGCGGGGCCCGTCCTGCGGCCATCGGAGCTGGGGATGGGCTGGGGCTGGGGGCTCAGTTCCTTCTCATCGTTTCCTGGATCCACCGGGTGTATTTGCAGAGGTTGACGTAGACGCCGGGTTTTTGGGGGTCCCCGCAGACACCTGGGCCCCAGGAGACAATGCCCTGGAGCCGTCCGTCACACACGAGGGGTCCCCCGGAGTCACCCTGCCGGGGAAAGAGGGGTGGCACGTGGGGGCCTGGGGATCACAGCCTGCCCAATAGAATCACCCCAAATTTGGGGCCATTTCGGGGCCAGCCCGGGATCTCCAAAGAGGTGAACATGAAGACCCACCAAGGAGATGTTCTCCTCAATCCCTGCATGACGCCATCTCCCCTCCCACCCCGCGTACCCAAATCCCCTCTGGGTGCTGCTGGCTACAGTCCCAAATTGTGCCCGTTCTCATCCCAACACCATTGTGGGGTCCCAAATGACCAGCGGGGCCCGGGGTGGCCAAAACTTGCACCCACCTGGCAGGAGTCGGCACGGTTGCGGGGTTCACCTGCACACACCATGTTGGGGGTGATGGAGCCGGGGTAGATGCGCCGGCACTGCTCCTCTGAGACGATGGTGACCTTGGCGCAGTGGAGGTCCTCGGGGAAGGTGACTGCAGGTGATGGAGAACACAAAGTCACACGGGGTCCCAGCTCTGACCTCTCGGACTCTGCCCTGGGGCTTGTCCCCATGTTTCTCTCAGTGACGCCAAGGGGAACCCTAAGGTGATGTGGACACCTGGGTTCCTTGGGAGGAGAAGGATGTCCAAGGAACCCCTTGGAAGGATGTCCAAGGGTTATATCAGGATGCCCGGCCATCTGAGTCTTAGGCTACTGGTTTCATACCTTCAGGACTGGTGGTGGACCCCCATCCTGAGATCTGGCATGTCTTGCCAGGCACGGGGCAGTGGGAGGCCAGCGGCAGCGGCTTCACCCGCTCGTTGATGTGGACGGGTTGGAGGAGCTTGACAAGCATCAGGTCACCGTCCTTGGTGGCCGGGTCATAGCGCGGGTAGCTGATGACCTTGGCCGAGAGCCGCCGCTGCTCGGAGATGCCCGGATCCTTGGGGCCCCGGCCCCCCAGCCGCACGTTAATGAAGCTGGAGACAAAGGTTGGACAAACCCATCAAGACAAACCCATCACGGGTGGAGGGGTTGTGGGGGCCCCAAGGAACCCCCCCAAAACTGGGGCAGAGCTGTGGTCCCAGAAGGTGGCGATAAGGGCAGAGGAAGCAAAAGCAGAGGGCAGAGACAAGGTGATACGGAGTCATAAAATGGGCAGGGTTAAGGTTATTTAAAGGCATAAAGTGGGCAGAGTTAAGGTAGCATGTCGTGGCCGAAGAGGCAGAGCTCGGGTTATGAGTAGCTGGAAAAGGGGGTAGAGTTAAAATTACAGATAATCAGGAAAAAAACAAAAAAACAAAACAAAACAAACAAACAAGAGTTAAAAGGATGGACTCCCTCCCAAAATAAAATAAAATAAAATAAAATAAAATAAAATAAAATAAAAATAAATAAAAATAAAATAAAAATAAAACAAAATAAAATGAAATAAAGTCAAATAAAGTCAAATAAAATAGAATAAAGTAAAATGAAATAAAATAAAATAAAATAAAACAAAATAAAACAGAGTAAAATAAAGTAAAATAAAATAAAATAAAACCAAACCAAACCAAAACTAAATAAAATAAAAAAAAATAAAGAAACAGCTGAAGCTGCACATGCACAGAAAATGGGCAGAATTAATGTTATTTGTACAAATGGGGAGGAAAAGGGCAGAGTTAAGGGTTTGCAGCTCAAGAATGGGCAGAATTAATGTTATTTTTAGAAATGGGGAGGAAAAGGGCAGAGTTAAGGGTATTCACAGCTCAAGAATGGGCAGAGTTAAGGTTATTTGTACAAATAGGGAGGAAACGGGTGGAGTTAAGGGTATTTGCAGGTCAAGAATGGGCAGAGTTAAGGTTATTTGTACAAATGGGAAGAAAAAGGGCAAAGTTAAGGGTACCAAGAACTCAGGAATGGGCAGAGTTGAGGTTATTTACTCAAATAAGGAGGAAAAGGGCAGAGTTAAGGGTACTCAGCTCAAGAATGGTCAAAATTAAGGTTATTTGTACAAATCAGGAGGATAAGGGCAGAATTAAGGGTACTCACAGCTCTAAATGGGCAGACTTAGGGTTATTTGTACAAATCAGGAGGAAAAGGGCAGAATTAAGGGTACAGTAGCCCCAAAATAGGTAGAGTGAAACCCACTGAGTTGCCATCAAGCCCCCCCCCGCATGTTTGGCCACAGAAAAGGACCCCAGGTGCTGGTTGACCCCAGGGACCCTGATTGATTCCTGAGTGGCCTGAGCCCATTGCCACCAACCCCCCCAGGCGTTGCTCCCCCGTGTCCTCCTACCCTGGGACGTGGCAGTGGGCGGCCGTCAACACCCAGTTCCTGGCCACCAGCGTCCCCCCGCAGATGAACTTGTCCCCTTTGAAGAGGGCAGCCTGCCAGGGCAGGTCGCAGGAGGTCCCCTCGATCACCCACAGGACGTTCCTCGAGGCTGTGGGG
>NW_023312013.1:0-1526 GCF_011077185.1 Oxyura jamaicensis
CAATGTCCCCAAAAGGACAATGTCCCCAAGGGGATGATGTCCCCAAGGCGCCAATGTCCCCTTCCAGACCTGGAGGACACCACAACCTGGGGACTGTCCCCAAAATAACACCACCGGCACCTCGGGACAGTCCCTTCCACACCTCCCCCAGGCCTCCGGCTAATTAGTGGCCCAATTAGGCCTAACGAGGATTCTCTTGGGGAAAGCCCATCCCTTTCTGAATGCCTGCAGAGGGGGGGGACCTCGCACAAGGTCCCCGTGTCACCGTCATCCCTCCC
Organism: Oxyura jamaicensis; assembly: GCF_011077185.1. Classification (NCBI taxonomy): domain Eukaryota; kingdom Metazoa; phylum Chordata; class Aves; order Anseriformes; family Anatidae; genus Oxyura; species Oxyura jamaicensis. The sequence goes on from NW_023312013.1 coordinate 279, forward strand.
CGTTCCCGGTGACCTCGGCTTTTGGCTGCGCTCCCAATTAGCATGGCCAACACGAACATCATCGGTAATTCATTAATTAGTTGGGTGATTAATTAGGGTGGGGTCCTGCAGCTGGTGAAGCTGCCTAGAGAGTTTGGGAGAGGAAAGCTCCCGGTGCCCGTAGGTGTGTAGGGGATTAATTATCCCTATTAATTAGTCTTATTAATTAGTCCCTTTCCCCCAGTGCAGGAGACAGGATCCATGCCCCATCTCAGAACCCAAAGGATTTCTCGTTAACACTAACGAGGGAAATCACTAATTAAAGCAGTGTTCTTCAAATGATGGGAAACTTGTTAGGATGGCAATTAATAGCTCATTAATTACTGCCCTGGTGTCCCCCTCCCCAAAGGATGCAGCAAAAGGACCCCCGGGGATGCTGGGGGGTCCCCATTAAGGAGCCCTGGAGCCCCCCCCCAAGACCCTTCCATGACTCAGTTTCCCCTTTTTCTTTCAATTCCTTTATTTCGCCCCAAATCGCCCATCTTCCCAAGTGCATTCTGGGAAATTTTCTGCTTCTCCCACCCCACCCCAAATACATAAGAGCCGAGAATCTCATCCGGGGGGGGGGGGGGAGGGCGCGCGGGGAGGTGGGTGGGGCCGGGGCGGGGGTCGGTCTCGCTACCCCCTGATGTATCTCCTGATCCAGGGCACGGCTTGGCACACGTTGGAGTAGACGCCGGGCTGCCCCTTGCGCCCGCAGACGGCCATGCCCCACGACACCACGCCTTGCAGCACCCCGTTGCACACCAGCGGGCCCCCGGAGTCACCCTACAGGGAGAAGAACATGAGGTGGGGCTCTTCTGAGTGACACCATGGACCTTGCACCCCGTGTCGTGGTCCAGTCCCGGCTACGGGGCTCAAGCACGAGGTAGTTGTGGGAAAGCCGGACCTTGTAGTAACCCATCCACGTGTCTTGGTCATAGCTTGGTTTCATGGGTTGGGTTGGAGATAATGGTGGAGGAACCCAAACCTTGCAAGGACCCATCCACAAGTTGTGGCCCATCCCTGGCTCTGTGCCTCAAGCATGAGGTAGTTGTGGGGAAACCCAAATATTTTTGGGAAAACAAAGGTTGTGGGGAACCCAAATATTGTGGGAAACCCCAATATTGTGTAGCTTCACCTACATGTTGGGGCCATTCCCTGGTTTTATGGCTTGGGTTGGAGATAATGGTGGAGGAACCCAAATATTGCATGGCCCCATCCACAAGT
>NW_023312014.1:0-1524 GCF_011077185.1 Oxyura jamaicensis
CAATGTCCCCAAAAGGACAATGTCCCCAAGGGGATGATGTCCCCAAGGCGCCAATGTCCCCTTCCAGACCTGGAGGACACCACAACCTGGGGACTGTCCCCAAAATAACACCACCGGCACCTCGGGACAGTCCCTTCCACACCTCCCCCAGGCCTCCGGCTAATTAGTGGCCCAATTAGGCCTAACGAGGATTCTCTTGGGGAAAGCCCATCCCTTTCTGAATGCCTGCAGAGGGGGGGGACCTCGCACAAGGTCCCCGTGTCACCGTCATCCCTCCCCGTTCCCGGTGACCTCGGCTTTTGGCTGCGCTCCCAATTAGCATGGCCAACACGAACATCATCGGTAATTCATTAATTAGTTGGGTGATTAATTAGGGTGGGGTCCTGCAGCTGGTGAAGCTGCCTAGAGAGTTTGGGAGAGGAAAGCTCCCGGTGCCCGTAGGTGTGTAGGGGATTAATTATCCCTATTAATTAGTCTTATTAATTAGTCCCTTTCCCCCAGTGCAGGAGACAGGATCCATGCCCCATCTCAGAACCCAAAGGATTTCTCGTTAACACTAACGAGGGAAATCACTAATTAAAGCAGTGTTCTTCAAATGATGGGAAACTTGTTAGGATGGCAATTAATAGCTCATTAATTACTGCCCTGGTGTCCCCCTCCCCAAAGGATGCAGCAAAAGGACCCCCGGGGATGCTGGGGGGTCCCCATTAAGGAGCCCTGGAGCCCCCCCCCAAGACCCTTCCATGACTCAGTTTCCCCTTTTTCTTTCAATTCCTTTATTTCGCCCCAAATCGCCCATCTTCCCAAGTGCATTCTGGGAAATTTTCTGCTTCTCCCACCCCACCCCAAATACATAAGAGCCGAGAATCTCATCCGGGGGGGCGGGGAGGGTGCGCGCGGAGGTTGGTGGGGCCGGGGCGGGGGTCGGTCTCGCTACCCCCTGATGTATCTCCTGATCCAGGGCACGGCTTGGCACACGTTGGAGTAGACGCCGGGCTGCCCCTTGCGCCCGCAGACGGCCATGCCCCACGACACCACGCCTTGCAGCACCCCGTTGCACACCAGCGGGCCCCCGGAGTCACCCTACAGGGAGAAGAACATGAGGTGGGGCTCTTCTGAGTGACACCATGGACCTTGCACCCCGTGTCGTGGTCCAGTCCCGGCTACGGGGCTCAAGCACGAGGTAGTTGTGGGAAAGCCGGACCTTGTAGTAACCCATCCACGTGTCTTGGTCATAGCTTGGTTTCATGGGTTGGGTTGGAGATAATGGTGGAGGAACCCAAACCTTGCAAGGACCCATCCACAAGTTGTGGCCCATCCCTGGCTCTGTGCCTCAAGCATGAGGTAGTTGTGGGGAAACCCAAATATTTTTGGGAAAACAAAGGTTGTGGGGAACCCAAATATTGTGGGAAACCCCAATATTGTGTAGCTTCACCTACATGTTGGGGCCATTCCCTGGTTTTATGGCTTGGGTTGGAGATAATGGTGGAGGAACCCAAATATTGCATGGCCCCATCCACAAGT
>NW_023312015.1:0-5327 GCF_011077185.1 Oxyura jamaicensis
ACCCTCAAGGGGATAGGAAAGTTTCTGAACTTGATAATGAGATAACACACACTGTGACCACCCCAAACGACCAACCATCTATGGTATCAGTAGCCCCTATAGTCAAGACAAAACAATGGAAACGGAAGTCAGCTCGTTTAGTAAGGGAAGAAGCTTATCCTGAGGAGGAGGGAGAGGAGGAAAAGGCAGGCACCTCTAAAGCAGCGTCATCACAACATCAGGGAGAAGAGACTGAAATAATAAATGAATCAGAAACCACTCGATCTCTATCCTTGAGTGAGTTGCGAGAAATACGAAAGGATTTCAGTCGTCATCCAGGTGAGCACATCCTCACCTGGTTGCTTCGATGCTGGGATGCTGGGGCCAATAGCCAACAACTAGAAGGCAGTGAAGCCAAGCAGCTGGGATCCCTCTCTAGAGAAAGGCTCATTGACAGAGTAATTGGGAGAGAGGCACAGGTCCTCAGCCTCTGGAGGCGACTCCTGGCAGCTGTGAAAGAAAGGTATCCCCACAAGGAAGATATTGTATACCAAGTAGGCAAGTGGGCCACCATGGAGAAAGGTCTCCAGCAACTGAGGGAATTAGCTGTGCTGGAGATGATTTATAGTGATTTAAACAATGCTCAGACACCTCAAGATCCCGACGAAGTCCAATGCACGACATCCATGTGGCGGAAGTTTGTACGGGCTGCACCCTCATCACATGCCAGCACACTGGCAGCAATGAATTGGAATGAGGGGATGGGGCCAACAGTGGACAATGTGTCCATTCAGCTTCATAGATATGAAGAAAACCTCACTGCCCCAATACGGGCCTGCATTTCAGCCGTGGAGAGACTGTCCCAGCGGTTAGAGGAACATATCACTTCCTCCCCACCTAGATGGAAGAATCTTTCAGCTATTAAGTGCCAGCATTCTCCGGCTCAAGCAAGAGAGAATCGAGGACGCACACCACGGGGTACCTTGTGGTTTTATTTACGTGACCATGGGGAAGATATGAGGAAGTGGGATGGTGAACCGACCTCGGTCCTAGCTGCTCGGGTACGTGAACTACGGAAAGACATGGCAACAAGAAAAGAGGCCCCTAGGAGGATTGCTGCCCCAGTTTCTGTTGGGCAAACCCCCAGAGGCAGTAGAAAAGCTAGCATTACTCCTGACCCTGACGAAGAGACCTCTAATTCACATTTGGAAGAATTAATTGACAGATGCTCCAACCAGGACTAGTGGGGCCCTGCCTCTGGCCAGGTAGAGGAGAGGGACAACCGGATTTACTGGACTGTGTGGATTCGATGGCCTGGCACACCGGAACCGCAGAAATATAAAGCTTTAGTGGACACAGGTGCACAGTGTACCCTAATGCCATCAGGCCACCAAGGGGCACAACTTATCTCTATCTCTGGAGTGACAGGGGGATCCCAAGAGCTAACTGTATTGGAAGCTGAAGTGAGTCTAACTGGGAATGAGTGGCAAAAACACCCCATCGTGACTGGCCCAGAGGCTCCGTGCATCCTCGGCATAGACTACCTCAAGAAAGGGTACTTCAAGGATCCAAAAGGGTACCGGTGGGCTTTTGGCATAGCTGCTTTGAGCGCAGAGAAGATTAAGCAGCTGTCTACCCTGCCTGGTCTCTCAGAAGACCCTTCTGCCGTAGGATTGCTGAGGATTGAAGAACAACAAGTGCCGATTGCGACTACAACTGTGCACCGGCGGCAATATCGCACCAATCGAGACTCCCTGATCCCTATCCACGAGTTAGTTCATCATCTGGAGAGACAAGGAGTGATCAGCAAAACTCACTCACCCTTCAATAGTCCTATATGGCCAGTGCGAAAGTCTAATGGCGAGTGGAGGCTAACAGTGGACTATCGGGGCCTGAATGAAGTCACACCACCACTGAGTGCTGCAGTGCCAGATATGCTAGAACTCCAGTACGAACTGGAATCAAAGGCAGCCAAGTGGTATGCAACAATTGATATCGCTAATGCATTTTTCTCCATCCCTCTGGCAGCAGCATGCAGGCCACAGTTTGCTTTCACTTGGAGAGGCATTCAGTACACTTGGAATCGACTGCCCCAGGGGTGGAAACACAGCCCTACCATTTGCCATGGACTGATCCAGACGACACTGGAACAGGGGGATGCTCCTGAACACTTGCAGTACATTGATGATATCATCGTATGGGGGAACACAGCAGAGGAAGTTTTTGAGAAAGGGAAGAAAATAATTCAAATTCTCTTGAAAGCTGGCTTTGCTATCAAACAGAATAAGGTCAAGGGACCCGCACAGGAAATCCAGTTCTTGGGGGTAAAATGGCAGGATGGACGTCGCCACATTCCAACGGACGTGATCAACAAAATTACGGTTATGTCTCCACCATCTAACAAAAAAGAAACACAAGCTTTTCTAGGCCTCGTTGGATTTTGGAGAATGCATATTCCAGGCTATAGCCAGCTTGTGAGTCCTCTATATCGAGTGACTCGAAAGAGGAATTCTTTCGAGTGGGGCCCCGAGCAACAACAGGCCTTTGAACAAATCAAACAAGAAATAGCTCGTGCAGTAGCCCTTGGGCCTGTCCGTACCGGACCAGCTGTACAAAACATACTTTACACTGCAGCTGGGGAGCATGGCCTCACCTGGAGCCTCTGGCAGAAGACCCCAGGAGAAACTCGAGGTCGACCTTTGGGGTTCTGGAGCCGGGGCTTTCGAGGATCAGAAGCCAATTACACCCCAACTGAAAAAGAAATATTAACAGCATATGAGGGGATTCGAGCTGCTTCAGAGGTTGTTGGTACAGAAGCACAACTCCTCTTGGCCCCACGGCTACCTGTGTTACATTGGATGTTCAAAGGAAAAATCCCCACTACACATCATGCAACTGACGCTACATGGAGTAAGTGGATAGCGTTAGTTACACAGCGGGCTCGAATGGGGAAACCCAACCGCCCAGGAATCCTGGAAGAGATTATGGACTGGCCAGAGGGTAAGGATTTTGGAATACCGACAGAAGAGATAACTCGTGCTGAAGAGGCACCACCATACAACGAGTTGCCAGAAGACAGAAAGCAGTATGTGTTATTCACTGACGGATCCTGCCGTGTGGTAGGGAGCCATCGGAAATGGAAAGCTGCTGTGTGGAGTCCCACCCGACAAGTTGTGGAGGCCATGGAAGGGGAAGGTGAGTCGAGTCAATATGCAGAAGTGAAAGCCATACAACTGGCCCTAGAAATTGCTGAAAGAGAAAAATGGCCAGTACTGTATCTTTACACTGACTCATGGATGGTGGCAAATGCTCTTTGGGGGTGGTTACAGCAATGGAAACAGAACAACTGGCAGCGCAGAGGTAAACCTATCTGGGCTGCTACTCTGTGGCAAGATATTGCTGCCCGGGTAGAAAACCTGGATGTAAAGGTACGTCATGTAGATGCCCACATGCCTAAGAATCGTGCCACCGAAGAACATCAGAACAACAAAGAAGTGGATCGAGCTTCAAAAATTGAAGTAGCTCAGGTGGACCTGGACTGGGGACGTAAGGGTGAGCTGTTTGTAGCTCGATGGGCCCATGAAACATCAGGGCATCTGGGGAGGGATGCCACATACAGATGGGCTCGTGATCGAGGGGTGGACCTGACCATGGAGGCCATCACGCAGGTTACCCATGAGTGTGAGACATGTGCTGCAATCAAACGAGCCATGAGGATAAAGTCTCCCTGGAACAGGGGGAGATGGCTTGGATTTCGATATGGTGAAGCCTGGCAGATTGACTACATCGGACCACTCCCACAAACCCGCCAAGGCAAACGTTACATACTAACCATGGTAGAAGCAACAACTGGGTGGCTCGAAACATACCCAGTAAACCATGCCACCGCCCGAAACACTATCTTGGGCCTGGAAAGACAAGTGCTGTGGCGACATGGTACACCAGAAAGAATTGAATCCGACAATGGGAGTCACTTTCGAAACAATTTAGTCACCTCCTGGGCCAAGAGACATGGCATTGAGTGGGTGTATCACATCCCTTATCACCCACAAGCTTCTGGGAAGGTTGAGAGATACAATGGATTGTTAAAAACTATGTTACGAGCATTGGGTGCTGGGACGTGGAAACATTGGGACATGAATCTACCAGAGGCCACTTGGCTAGTTAACAACAGGGGGTCTGAAAGCCGTCCTGGTCCTGCTGAAACAAAACCCCTACGCACTGTGGGAGAAGCTAAAGTCCCCGTAGTGCATGTAGGGAAGTGGATGGGGAAGGCGGTGTGGGTTACTCCTGCCATGGGAAAAGGCAAACCCACTTGTGGGATTGTCTTTGCCCAAGGACCAGGGTATACCTGGTGGGTAATGCAGAAGGATGGGGATATCAGGTGTGTACCTCAAGGAGATTTAACCTTGAGAGAAAATTAATCTGTAATCCAAGTTATGTGTTGCAGGAGGACATTGCAGAACCAATGACAGGTCAACTTTGCAAGGAACCGGGCAAATGCAACAGTGACATGAGCTAAGCTGGTGCTGGTGTCAAGAAAATCAACTTCGCCTGCCCTGAGTGACCATTTTGACAGATGAAGCTGAAACCATCAACAGCTTTTATGAACATTTTTGGGAAAAGCCTGTGGAATGAAAAGTACAGATGTATAAACACTTTAATAGACAGAGAATAATGGTGATGAAATATCTGTATACTAAACTATGGGGACCTGAGTGTGACACAAATGTTATGGAATAAGGGGTGGAGGTTGTGTTGGGTCTGTCTGGGATGGAGTCACCTTTCCCTGCAGCAGCCCACACAGTGCTGTGCTCTGCACTCATAGCTGGAACAGCACTGGTATCACTCCAGTGTTGTGTCTATTGCTGCATAGTGCTGGCACAACATCAGAACTCCTTCCAGGCCCCCAAGAGCCAGCAGGCTGGGGGTGGGCAATTGATGGGGAGGGGACATCACCAGGGCAGCTGACCTAAACCAACCAAAGGGATATTCCATAACACCTGATGTCACACTGAGCAATAAAAGGGGGGCTCTCATGGGGGAGGGTCTCTTCTGAACAACCGGTACGCGTTTTGAGGCCCTGCTTCCCGGGACGTGGCCGAACATCGCTCGTTGATGGGAAGTAGAGAATAATTTTTTTTTTTCTTTCTCTCTGTGCTTCCGCGCGGCCTTGTTGTTTCTTTTGTTTCTCTTTCTCCCCATTCCCCTTTCCTTAATTAAATCATTCTCATCTCAAACCTCGAGCTCTTTGTGTTGTCTTTTCTCCCCCTTCCTCTTTGAGGAGGGGAGGAGTGAGAGAGCGGTTGTGGTGGAGCTCGGTTGCCCACTCGAGTAAAACCATCACA
>NW_023312016.1:0-4250 GCF_011077185.1 Oxyura jamaicensis
AACAGGTGTGATCAGCTGCGATAAGAAGACAGATTTCCCAGCAAGTTCATCTGCATGGAGTTTGGCCTTGGAACAGGGACAGCATTTATCTGGCTCCAGAAGGGTCAGCAATCGCTCCCATGATGCCGGCTGCGACGGCACGCAGCCATTTCAGTGTTCACGTACACCTTGGGTCACACTCCCCCAAGTACTGGGGGAGCTGGGGATGGGGCATCTGTTGGCCATGCTCCCACCCAAGCCTCCTCTTTCCCCCTGCAGTAGCACGCTGATAGCGCTGGGCTTCCCCACGAGTCTGTTGGAACAAGCCAGCCATTGCTGAACGGCAATTTATTTACACAGGCAAGGAGAAATAGCTTCTTGGCAACTGCGTACATAGCAAATGCTGATTTTCTATTTTAACTTCTGCTTCTTGGCCTAGCTGCGATGGCAGTTGGCTTGTTTGGAGGATGGCAGGTTACCTACCAAAAAGAGAACAAATGCAGGGAGGGCAAATGCCAGCCCAAATCTGCTCTCTCCCCTCATGGTGCCCATCCTTACATCTTGCTGAAATACTTGCCGTTGGTTTTAGCCCCAAAGAGCTTTCAGAATAATCCAAATGATTTCTTTTTTAATTGCAATTCTGGAGTTAAAATAGAAATGAAAAGCTGGACAATCTGGAGAAATAAAGCAGTGGAAACCAGTCTGTTAGGTTGAAACCCTGTTAGGTTGAAACCTGCATGGACTTTGAGCACCCACAGGAGAGGTGCCTAAAGCCGGCACTGCGCCGTTAAATAGTTTCATCAGACACTTTATCAGTTGCAAGTATCTGTCTGGGGGTTCTTTAACGATGCTTTTTAATTCCGCAGCATTTTATAGTAACCCTAAAAACGTCAGACGCTGGACGTGAAGAAGGCATTATTTACTATGTGCTCTTTATATATATATATATATATATATATTATCATCATTAATGACGCAAAACGCGCTCTCCCCACAGGAAGCACTGAATTTCTGTTTTCCTTCCCGCGCTCAGCGCCGGGGACCCGCGTGGGCGCAATTTTCAGACAGGAGAGCTTTCGGGGTTCGGAGGGGAAAACTAGGGGGGCAAAAGCATTTCGGGGGGGGCGACGCAGGGCGGTGTCAGGACCAGGTATTTCGCCTCGGTGGATGGGGAAGGGGTGAAGTTTGGGCTGGCGGCCGGCGGGGACGGGCTGTGCGCGCATCTTGCCTCCTGCGCGCCCCGCGGCTCCTGCGCCTCCTGCATCGCGCAGCAGCCGCGCAGCACCGCGGAGAGCCGCGGAAACGGGCGGAGGGGGGCTGAAGGGGGCGGCTCCGCCTTGCCCGGCTCCGAGGAGGAGCCGCCGGGGGCCCCGGCTCCTTCCACGTGGCTGGGGGCGCGCTATATGAGCGGGCAGGAAGCCCTGCCGGGGAGGGAAGGGGAGGGACGGGGGAGCGGAGGCTGCAGCAGCTCGGCGAGGAGCCGGCAGCGATCGGTTCGCCCTTTCCCCGGCCATGGGGTTTGGCCGCCAGCCGGCCCCCAGCGCCCCGCCGTGAGTACCGGGCTCCCTCCTCTTCCTTGCCCTCCTCCTCCTCCCCCGCTTACCTGCATATCCTCCCGCTCCCCCTGCTGCTCCTCGTTCGCCTAAGTTGGTTGTTATTATTATTTATTTCTTGGGGAGGGAGGTGGTGGTGTTATTCTGATCATCTGGAAGCAGAGGGTGGCCCCGCCGGAGCCGGAGCCCGCAGCATCCTCCGCCGGCCGCTCCGGAGCGGGGCGGCTGCGCCCCATCCCGCCGGGCTGCGACCCCAAAACCCCCCGGAGAGGGGCAGGGGTGGGCTGGGGGGCACGGATAGGCTCCGGGCAGCTCCCTTCCATGGCTGGGTGGCTGGGGAGAAGCCTAACGGAGTCCCATACCCCGCTGTTTGTATGGATTCATTTCTTTGCTTATTTTTTTTCACTTGGGTGGGCTGTGCGGCGAGGGAGGGAAGGCAGTGTTGCTCCGTTAGGGGAAAGCAGGCTGGCTGCCTGAGGTACCAGCGCATCCCTGCTCGCAGAATGAATTTCCAGAGGAGTATAAATAACTAATCTCCGAGTTTGTTTGTTAGGTGCGTTGATGTTGCGCCGGAGGTGTTTCAGTAGCAAACGTGCAACCTTTGCCCTTGTAATGATTGATTTTAGTTTTGGCAGAAATAAAAAACAAACTGGTTAAAAAAATGCCTGGATGCATATTTACTCATTTGAGACACGCAGGATTTTTCAACTCTTTGTAAAGGTTGTGTGTATGTGTCCAATACACAGAAATAACTCTTTCATATAATTGTAAGTCTAAATTATATATTTGCCTGCTGGACACACATGTTAAAGGAAAAACCTCCCTAATTATGGATCTTTCAGAGAGATTGGAAGGGTGACAAAGCCCTTGTAATCTTTTGGGTCAATTTTCATAAGCTCCAAAAGCAATTTTTGCAAAGGAAATTAAACTTCAGTGTGGAAAAGAGACAGGAAATTCGAGGATATGAAAAAGAAACTCCACCTTTTGCTCTGATCCTGTCCCCAGGAGTTCCTTTACATTGGTGCTCTTCAGTGACAGAAGGGAAAATGAAGAGCCAGCCACCTTTAAGCAGTCTTCCTGCCACTTGGCAGTTCAGAAGATACTCAATTAGCAGCAGCATGCTCCTCCTGGGGGTTATTGACATGGCTGTAGCTGGAGGGGTGGCTGAGGGGTGGCCTCTGCTTTGAAATACTTGGATCTATGCTTGTAGTGTCCCGTGTGGTCTATGCCAGCCAGGGCCTTCTGCAGCCGATATGTTCACCCCTCCTCAATTTTTAGGGCTTTGTACAAAGCCCGTGGGGCTCTGCCCACTGTTTGTAATGGTTTGGCAGAGCTGATCTCCTGTTAGAATTTGGGGTTTGTAGGGCCCCTCTCTGGCTTTTTACAGTGGCCAGTGGCTATCTGGAGGGCATGGCTGTGCTTGAGGTCCCTTCTGGGAACTTGATAGCTTCTAATCTGTTTGAACACACTTTCAGGCTGAGGTTGGGGGTGGAGAAAGAAATGATTGGATTAAGAAAAAGTGATTTTTTTTTTTTTTTTTTTTTTTTTTTTTTTTTTTTAAATTAAGGGCACTTGTTTTTACGATTATCCCTGAAACAGTAAAAGCACCAGCATGAGTCTATGGTGAAATTGGTGTTCTTCCTCTGCCAATTTCTCACTTTATTTACTCTGTTTTGGTGCTGCTGTAGGATAACATTTCAGCAGGTTTAAATCCTTTGCCTCAGCAAAGGCAAAGCCCCAGCCTATGGTCCTCCCAAATCTTTTTTTTTTTTTTTTTTTTTTTTACCAATAGTTTTTTAAAGGACGCTCCTGTCTGATATACTTGTATTTTACCATTTTGCTAGTAGCATGTAAGAGCACAGTCTCAGACAGAGCAAAAGGAGAGAAAAATCCAATTCCCTATTCTTTAGGCTCACTCAATTTGTGCACAGTTGGACTGTGCAGTAGAGACAGCTGTTTGTATGAATTTTTCACGCATCCCGACCAGAAAGGTACCTGCAGCCTTGCTTGCAGTTTTTCTTCCAAACTTGGTGATACTAGTAATGGTGATAGCATGTCAGCCAAGGAAGGGAACTTTTAACACTAAACATCCCTTTGTTTAAGGCTTTGTATCTGCTTATCAATTTGGTTTTCTTTTGATGGAAAACTGGAAGTTATTTGAGGGGAAATTAGGGTCATGCAGATGGCAATTCCATCTTCTTGGCTATAACAGCTTCTTTTATCCCAAATACATAGTAAATGCTGTCATTAAATGATAGTAATAATATGTTTTTATTAAGAGCTTCTTTCAAAAGTCTTTTCAAAAGTGTGGTGAAGCAGAAATGTGCTTTTGAAAGCAAAGGAGTAAGAGCAAATCCAGCTCCACAGAAAATTTAAAGTGCTGTTAATCCCACCACCTGGTGGAGCTTTTTATGGCGCCAGCTGAGGGAGCACAGAATAAAGATGCATTTTTGTGTTTGGTTTTATTAGTCAGATGCTCTGTGTAGAGTTTCTTTTAACTTTTTTTTTTTCTCTCCTCACACCAGACTTCCTAACGAGTCAGAAGAAACAAATTGTGGCAAGTACAGTTGTGACCAATAATCCTAGTTTCACAGTTCAAGTTTTGTCAGAAGTACTTAATCTTCACAGCCAGTTATAGCACTCAAAAGGTGTCTCTGCACAATACATAACAAACAGGTGTGATCAGCTGCGATAAGAAGACAGATTTCCCAGCAAGTT